>NC_142010.1:265343485-265450985 GCF_049901735.1 Notechis scutatus | reverse complement strand
GTCTTTTAGAGTTTCCAGCAGAAAGGGAGTGGGGGGAGCAGTGCACTCCTTAAATGCTTCAGATAATAGCTAGGTGGCCGAAGCTGTTGGCACACAAGATTATTACTGGAGAGCATGACTGATGACTCTTGGCTATGGGTGTGTCCCATTTGAAAATATACATTCTGTGATGGCCCAGGGCGTGGCACAAAAGCAACAAAGTCACAAAAATAGATAAAGTCCCTTTAATTCCTCCAACTTGGCCCCCAATGTCCAGTTATCATAGGATGGAGGAAAAACTCTCCCAAGAACAGTTTTTAAAGGGAAGAAATTCAGTCCGAACCCAAAGTACATATAAATTATAAATAAAAACCAACACACCGCTGCAGCAATTAATGAGACAGCGCAGGATAAGGAATTGCAGGCTTCAAAAAGATAATGAAACACACACAGTTGGGAGGATGCCAGAACCCAGACAAGACTTGACAAAGATAATGCACACTTTGCTTCCAGCAAGGTGCTGTGCGCAAACACCCTCTTTATCCTGTTTCCCCAGCTGCAGCTGATAAAGGGAATCAGGACCTTTTTCTCCCCCATAACCCACGTTGCTCCCTTATCCATTCCTCCGTGCATGCCCTAGGATGAACAGGGGCTGGCCCTGGGTATTCCTCTGAGGGCCCAGCCCTTCCCCAGTTTCCTCCCCAGCCACCAGAGCCACACTCCCACTCCGTCAGCTGTTCAACCTCCCCCTCGGAATCAGATTCCAACAGGGGCAGGACACATCCAGGGAGTGGGGGGAAGACCAGGGTCAAGGATGAGATGAATGATGTGTCTCAGTGTCGGCTGCACCCAGGTAACGCTGACATGGTCACTCCTAATAAAAGATTTTTTTAAAACTCTGAGAGCCGTGGCTCATGATTTGAATGGGGGTGGATTGCCGGAGCCTTGACAGTGGCCAGAAAGGTCATAAAATGGGGCAAAACTCACTTAACAAATGCCTCTCTTAGCAACATAAATTCCGGGTTGAAGTCCAGGGGTCTTAAAAGCGTTCATATTTGTTAACCGACTCACATTTATGACAGTTGCAGTCTCCCAGGGGTCACGGGATCCCCTTTTGCGACCTACTGACAAGCCAAGTCAATCAAGGCAAACAAGTTCATTTAATGACCACACAATTCACTTAACAACAGAAGGGATTTCCTTGACAATTGGGGCAAAAAAAAAAAAAAGCTGGTCCAATGGGGCAAAACTCACTTAACAACGGAAATTTGGGGATCCATTGCAGTCTTTAGGACGAGGACTAATTTTAGTCTGCACCAGGACTACCTCCATCAACAAAGGGGGTTTTGTGGGATTTCCTCCACGGCTGGTGCAAATATTTGGGTCCCTTTCAAAACCATGTCAACACACAATCTCCTAGCTCTTCCCGGCTGCCATCCAAAAATAATCTTCTTCTTTGATTGTGCTGATGTGTTCTTTACTAACTGCTGATTTCGCTGTTATTTTTTTAATTTGGTTTTTTTTTTTGCTTGGCTAAGGCTTAATTGTCATGAATGGATCCCAGCGTCGGTTAAAGGGAAAGCAGGTTTTTCGATTCGGTCCCTGGAGAGATTCCTCAAAGCCAGGCTGTTCTGACCCAGCTCCCCAAACACGAGACAAACCCTCTCAAGATGCCGTTATTAGGAGCACCAGCAGCCCCCAACAAAAAGTTTCTCTCACAGGCTAACACGTCCGGCCGGCTGGAAGAGGAATCGCTGTCTGCCACACCTCTTTGTCTCCGTCCCCTGCCTTTTATCCCCAGAGCCAGGGTGGGCCTTCGCTAGCAGTGGTGGCTCTTCTGTCCCAAGGACCGGCTCATAGATTTCCGCTGCTCTCCTCTCGCCTTCTGCACATCCGCGCGTCAGGCACGGGCTCAGCTGTTCCACCATCAGCCACTACCTGACCCAGGGGCTGTTGACTCTCCATCTGATGGCTGACGGACAGCCCAGGCTCTGCCTCGGTTTCTCTCTCTCTCTCTCTGCCGGCTCCATTCCCTCTTCCCCCTTGGAGCTCTCAGGTTGCCCTGATGCCGGCTCGGACTCCCATGCCGCCTCCTCCTCTGATTCAGCTGCCCTGGAAGGGCCGGCATCCAACAGGCCACAAGGCGTTTACAAAACCAGGAGTCAGCAACAACTTGACACAAACCAAATTAAATTGTTGGCAGGAGTTCTCCTAGGCGTGGAATACAGATAGTTCCCAACTTACGACAGTTCAATTAGTGACCGTTCAAAGATACGATGGCACCCCCCCCCCAAAAAAAGGGACTTACGACCGTTTTTTTCACACTTACAACCATTGCAGCAGCATCCTCAGGGTGGCCTGCTGCCTCTCTGGCAGCCGCCAAGCCTCCTCCCATCGTGCTTCTCTTCCTCCTCGCCAGAAGCGTTCACGTGCCCAGCAGGAAGGAGGAGGCTTGGTGGGTGCCAGGGGGCGATGAGCCCTTTGCGGCTCCTGAAGGGAGGGGTCGAGCCTCCCCATTGCAACCTCTTCACCCGAGGGCATCGCTGGCAGCCGCTCGGCCTCCCTGATGCATGGAGGCAGAATGCAACACCAGTTCGGAGGTTGCTCTCCCCACATCCCCTCGCAGGCCAGGGAACACCCGGGAAGGGCTCCGATGCCTCGTCAGTCCATCTGCCGCCAGTATCACCCCTGTTGCCCCACCAGCCATCTGGTCTTCGACCCCCGGACATCAGATTCCCACCACCCAGCACCAGTTTAGAGGTTCCTTTCCCCAACCCCCACGGAGAGAGAGTGGGGAAGAAGAGAGAGAGAGAGAGAAAGAAAGAGAGAGAGAGAAAGAGAGAAGAGAGAGGGAGGAGAGAGGGAGAGAGAGAGAGAGAGAGAGAGAGAGAGGGGGGGAGAGAGGAGAGAGAGAGAGAGAGAGAGAGAGAGAGAGAGAGAGGGAGGGAGAGAGAGGAGAGAGGAGGGAGAGGGGGGGGGGAGAGAGAGAGAGAGAGAGAGAGAGAGAGAGAGAGGAGAGGAGAGGTGAGGTCCTGGTATTTTGTTTTCTGTGGGAAAACGGGACCAAATGACTCTGAGTATGTAAGGTTGCAGAAACAGGCAGCCAAGCTAAGTGCCTGAAGGACCCCCATCCCGTCAGTGGGAATCCAGGCGCTTCAGCGAGCGGCATGCTGGATTCATATCGGCGGTCCGTGGGATTTTAAATTATGAGTTTGGTGGTCCCTGTGGTCCAAAAATTTGGAGACCCCTGGACTAGATGACCTCTGAGGTCCCTTCCAAATCCGTTATTCTAGATCTATATCCAGTAGTCTTTCGAAACAACCAATAAATGTCAATTCAGAGGACACCCCCATTTAAAAGACTTGTATCCGTTACATGGGGGCAGCATGTCCGGCTAGCCAATCAGGTTTTATTGCAAATTACAGTATTTATCTCAATTCCACAATTCCACTAACGATAGGAAATGAGGCAAATGACATCTATTCAGATTTAACTAACTGTTCCCGCAATGCTCTATTAAACAGAGGCTTTATGGTGAAGCCAAGGCATGGCTTATAAAGAAGGTGTCTTTGGTGGGCCAGGACAGGAGTTGCCCGTAAAATTTCTTGTCCAACACTAAAAAGAGAATGGAACCACACCGTGTGTGTGTGTGTGTGTGCGCGCGCGCGCGCGCATGTGCAAAATCAGATCCAAAGGGTTTACTACTCCCCAAAGGAATGAGCTATGTAAGGGATGGGAGGTTCTTGGACACAGGTTTTTGAGCAGAAGCTGAAATGTTTTGTGGCTAAAATGCTTTACGGTTCGTCCTTGAGTTATGAGCAATCACTTAGTTGACAGTTCAAAGTAACAACAGATTACCCCATGGGTCAGTGGTGGCTAAGCTTTTTGGGCTCCTGTGCTAAAAATTGTGCGCGCGCTTGCATGCTTGTGTGCCAGCACCCAGAAGGCAATGCGCACGCCCCCATGCCCCCTACGCATGTGCCGAACTCCACCCACACCGCCCCCTTACCTGCATTGCGCCTCACAGCTGATTTTTCTGCCAGTTTGAGGCCTTTTTCGGCCTCACAGAGGCTTCAGGAAGGCTTCTGCAGGCCAAAAACTAGCCCTGTTTCGTCACTTCCAGTATTTTCGGAAAAACAGGAAGTGACGAAACGGGCCTAATTTTCGGCCTGCAAAGCCTGCAGAAGCCTTCCTCGAGTCGTTGGGAGGCCGAAAAAGGCCTCAAACTGGCAGAAAATCAGCTGTGAGGTGCGCTCATGCGCAGTGAGGTAAGTTTGCCTGCAGCTTGCATGACGGCACAAATGGCTCTGCAGGCCACCTATGGTACACGTGCCATAGGTTCACCATCACAGCCATGGGTACTTACAACCTGGAGTCAAGGTTCTGACAGCCAGGTTTCCCCATCACCCACGGGGTCATGTCATATTTTGGGACAGTTGAAAACCTGCCCAAATTTATGGCTGTTTGCAGTGTCAAGTGACTTGAATTATATATACATATACACATACATACATACATACATACATACATACATACATACATATATATATATATATATATATACACACACACACACATATATACATACAGTGTATATACTGCTAGTGGGGGTGTGACTTGATTGGGTGGGGGCTTGGCTAACAGTTAAAAGGAAGAAGCAGCTGCAAGCTCACATCACTCTGAGAAGCACAGAGCCGAAGACACAAGCCTGAAGATGATGAATGAGACTTCATCGAAACGTTGCCTAGATACTTCCAATCTTACGCGGGAGAAAACCCGAATAACCAAAGATCCACATACAAATACCCGCGAGAACCTCAGAAAACATATATACGTATACACATACCTATACATATAATATATATATATATACATATTTGGCTGGAAAGAGATATTTACTTCTAGTTTCTAGCAGAAAACACTCATTGCAGACAATGGATCCCCTTAAGAACTGCCGTGTTCACTTAACAATTTGGGCGATTCGCTTAACAACCCCTACAGGTAGCCCTCAAATTACGACCAGTGTTGAGCCCAAAATCTAGCTTGCCAAGTGAGACGTTTGTTACGTGGGCTTTGACCCCATTTGATGGCCTTTCTTGCCACAGTTGTTAAGGGAATCGTTTGCAGTTGTTCAGTTTGTCACAGGGTCGTTAAGTGAATCTTCCTAAAACATCTCAGCGGTGCCGGATTGGCTGCATATGGACGGACGATGGGGGGAGGGGGAGGCTGGGGCAACTGAGGGGTTAGTTTTGTACTGATGCGAGAGAACTTCAGATTCTGCCTGACTTCACTGCAATCAACATCTCTTAGTGAAAGTGCCTTTTCACTTCAATCAAATGGGAGTCGAGGGTTTCACTTGCCTAAGGGATCAGATTGGGGCAGGTCTGACACTACATGAAACCTGGCTTAATGCCAGCCACTGTGAGAGGGATCTTGGAGTCCTAGTGGACAATCCCTTAAATAGGACCTAGCCGCGTGCTGCAGCTGCCAAAAAAGCCAACACAGTCCTAGGCTGCCAAAACAGAGAGATAGAATCAAGATCACGTGAAGTGTTAGTACTGCTTTATAAGGCCTTGCTAAGGCCACACGTGGAATACTGCATCCAATTTTGGTCACCATGATACAAAATGCTGCCTGGGGAATTCTAGGAATTGAAGTCCACAAGTCTTAAAGTTCCCAAGGTTGTTAATAACCCCTTTCTATCACTCATTTTATCTTCAAAGAAGCATTACAGTTGCTACAGGTACCAGCAGGATAAAACTAACTCAGCGCATCAGAAACAAGATTTCTGGCACACCAGAAGACGCTCACACAAACGTCGTAAAATGAGACAAAAC
This sequence comes from Notechis scutatus, assembly GCF_049901735.1. Lineage (NCBI taxonomy): Eukaryota > Metazoa > Chordata > Lepidosauria > Squamata > Elapidae > Notechis > Notechis scutatus. Next base: position 265,445,169 of record NC_142010.1, on the reverse strand, counting down.
TCACTCAACCAATGTCTCACTGAACAGTAGAAATTTGGGGCTCAATTGTGGTCATAAGTCAAGGAATGCCTGCAGTTCCCTCCCGCCCTGGGCACCTAAGCTCTCTAGAGGAGGGGTCGCCAACCTTGGCAACTTTAAGACTTGTGGACTTCAATTCTGGGAGTTGAAGTCCACAAATCTTAAAAACTGCCACGGTTGGCGACCCCTGCTCTAGAACAGTAGTTGCCAACCAGTGGGCCGGGGACCATCGGTGGTCCGCAAGAAAATTTTGGTGGGCTGCAGAGAAATGTCACCCCGGAGCATCCCCCAAAGAAATTAATTCAGGCTGCGCCGCCCAAATGGCCCGCGGGAACACAAGGCTTGTGTCGCTTGCATTGCAAACAAAACGTAATGAGAGGAGGTGGGAAAGGGTGGGTGGGGGGAACTTGCCCCTCTAGCCCCATGTGTCTGGCCTGGCTTCTTTCTGCTTCTGCTTTTGGCTGCACGCAAGGAAAGCAGCAGAAGTCTTTCTTTCTCTCCCCCAAACTCCACCAGAAATGAGTCTTTGGGACCTTGCAGGGCTTCCTGCTCCGAGAGGCTCATTTCTGGCGGAGTTTGGGGGAGAGAAAGAAAGACTTCTGCTGCTTCTGCTGCTTTCCTTGCATGAAACCAAAAGTCTCTCTCTCTCTGTGTCTCTCTTCCCCTGAGAACGGAGCTGGAGATGGTATCCTGTGATCCCAAATAAAGAATGATCTATCGGTAGGAAAAAAAAGGTGGGGAATTTTCCTGCAGACTTTTGGGGGGATTCTCCCAGGGACTTTGGCCTGTGGGATTTAAAATGATGAGTTTGGTGGTCCCTGAGGTCCAAAAGGTTGACCACCCTTGCTCTAGAAGACACACAAGTTCCCTATCAGAGTTATTTAAGAAATTATTGGTCTCCAAATTGAGTTTAAACCTGAAATGTTTTTTATTAGGAATAAGTAGAGGTGAATTTAATAAAGGAACTAAATACATCATAGTGCATATACTGACCGCAGCAAGAATTGCTTACGCACAGAGTTGGAAACTAGATAATACTCCCTTCTGAAGGTATGATAATAAAAGAAAGTGTTGCATTGTGCAGAGATGGTTAAACTCACATTGGAACTGCAAGATAGAGAAGATACGGAATATTATACGGTCTGGGATAAGCGGTACAACTGGTTAGACAGGAGAAATAAAAATTAATGTATTTTTGTAAGTTGACCTAAATGGAAATGTTGATGTCACACAGTGTTGCAAAGTTTGAATATGAGTTTTTAAATGTGGAAAAGTACAATAAAAATTATATGTACACATATACACACACACACACACACATATATACATACATACATACATACATACATACATACATACATAGGGAGGGGAGAGAGAGAGAGAAAGAGAGAGAGAGAGAGAGAGAGAGAGATTACGGAAGTGCTGATAAAGGTCAGCTATTCCTATTATTAGGGATTTTAGGGAGGAGATGGTACAAAGGTAGACTCACAGTCGATTGGGCAATAGGTTGAATAAAATGCCACCGGTCAGCAAACTCTCTCTGAAATATTTCACAAAAGGCAGTTGCAGAATGTGGTGTTGACAGTGTCCGAGGAGATCAAATTTGCTTGCCTAATGGACACTTTGAATAAAGCTTCTTGCTTCTGCATTGGCTACTGGGAGACCTTTCTCTTTTCAAAAGAGGGCAACGCTGCCCCTGACTGTAAGTAACTTACAACCCATTCTTTGAGTGACTGAATTTACAGGGCCTTGAACAAAGTGACTGACAACCACACCTCGCACTAATTAAAAAGACGTTGAGACTTTGGAAAAAGCGCAGAGAAGAGCAACTACGACGATTAAAGGCCTCGAGACTAAAACATACGAAGAATGGCTGCAGAAAAGAAGGAGCAGAGGGCACATGATAGCAGTCTTCCGATATTTGAGTGGCTGCCACAAAGCAAGAGGGGTCAACTTAAGACAACTTGGGCTTAGACAGCTTAGAATTACGCTGCCTTCAATGTGATCTAAGCGTAGTACATAAAATTATCCGCTACAATGTCCTACCTGTCAACGACTACTTCAGCTTCAACCACAACAATTCACGAGCACACGGTAGATACAAACTCAAGGTAAACCGCTCCAAACTCTTGACTGCAGAAAATACGACTTCAGCAACGGAGTGGTCGACGCCTGGAATGCACTCCCTGACTCTGGGGTCTCTTCCCCAAACCCCCAAAACTTTAACCTTAGTCTACTGCTGAGCTCACCCCATTCCTAAGAGGTCTGAGAGGGGCGTGCACAAAAGCACCAACGTGCCTAACATCCCTGCCCTAATGTCCCCTTTTATCTGTACCCATTTCATGTACTTATGATGTTCCTAATTGTATCCGTTATCTAAAACATGCTTGACAAAATAAATAAAAATAAACTTATTTTTTTCAAAGCCCCAGAAGGCAGGACGAGAAGCAACGGGTGGAAACGAATCAAGGAGAGAAGCAACCTGGAATGAAGGAGAAACTTCCTCACGGTGAGAACAACTGACCAGTGGAACAGCCTGCCACCAGAAGTTGTGAATGCTCCAACATTGGAGGTTTTTAAGGAGAGGCTGGACAGTCACCTGTCTGAAATGGTACAGGGTATCCTGTTTGAGCGGGAGCGGGTGGGTGGGTGGACTAGAAGTCCTCCAAGATCCCTTCCACCTCTATCCTGATTATGATTGTCATAGCATCATTATAGTCACGGGATTAAAATTTGGGTGCCTGGCGATTGGCCTGTGTTTACAATGTTTGCAATGTCCCAGGGTCATAGGATTGCTATTTTCACCCTTTCCAGCTGGCTCCCAAAGTCAATGGTGGTGGGAGGAGCCGGATTCATTTAACAAATGTGATTCATGTAGCAACAATTCACTTAAACACAATCGTTCACTTAGCAGCGCTGGCAAACACGGTGCAACATTCACTCAATAAGTGCAAATTTTGGGCCTTGTTTTGGTCGTAATCCAAGAACTACCTGTAATCTCTTTCGGATACAATTGCTTCACAGAGATCAGGAGATGGGTGTGACATTAAGCCATATTGAGTTCTGCTTCCTCCACGTGGGAACAAAATAGAATAATTTCTGTGGAGACAATGCAGAGATTGCACGACAATACTGGCAACACAATTCCCCTTGTTGCTGTCTTGCAACCTCTCGGGTTTCACAAAAATGTTTAGGTGCCTCCAACATACGACCATTTGCACCCCCAGTGTGTAAGCATCGCACATTCCTGTGCGCCTGCTAAATAATGTTTGGCACTGCCTGAAAAAGCCGATTTTTAATTCCATTCTGAAAAATACAGACTAGAAAAATGTCAGTTATCTTGTACTGATGGTCCTCCACTTACAATGGTAATGGAGCCTGGTATTTCCATTACATGTCATTATGGTCTTAAGTCGAAGCACCCATGCGACCCCGTCGATTTTATGACAATTTTCTGGTAGTTGTTAAGCAGACCCGATGTTTGCAATTAGTGGTTTTTTTTTTTTTGCTGGAAACTATCAGTAAATGCCAGTTTATGCCAAAAAAACACCGTAAATTACAGTCATGTCATTATGGGACATTGCAAATATTGGCTGGGTGTCCAGTACCCAAAAAATGCTCACATGACTGCTATTGCTGGAACTTTAGAACCATAAATACCTTTTGAGCATCCATCGTAACTTTAGAACCGTCACTAATTGACCGGTTGTAAGTCAAGAGCCTTTATAAGATTTTTTTTTTTTTTTTACAATTGTAGAACTCTGATTCAGTTCTGTCTGTCATCTGCACCTCTGGTTTGGCTCTGCAACCCAACCAGACACAGTCTTCAGAGGATAATTAGGACTGCAGAAAAATCAATTACTACCCACCTGCCTTCAGTTGAGGACCTGTATACTGCAGGAGTCAGAAAGAGGGCTGGGAAAATATCTACAGACCCCTCACATCCTGGACATAAACTGTTTCAACTCCTTCCCTCAAAATGACACTATAGAGCACTGCACACCAGAACAACTAGACGCAAGGAGAGTTTTTCCCCAAATGCCATCACTCTGCTAAGCAAATAATTCCCTCAATACTGTTCAACTATTTACAAAGTCTGCACTACCATTATTCTTCTCATCCTTCCCATTACCTATCTCTTCCCACTTATGACTATAACCTTGTTGCTTGTACTTTTACAATTTATATTGTTTTATTTGTTCCTGAGTATGATTTGATTGCTTATTAGTAACCTATGACTATCAATAAGTGTTATATCTGTTAATTCTTGATGTATTTTATTTTTTCTTTCTGTACATTGAGAGCCTATGCACCAAAGACAAATTCCTTGTGTGTCCAATCACACTTGGCCAATATTCTATTCTATTCTATTCTATTCTATTCTATTCTATTCTGTTTTATCCTATCCCATCCCATCCTTCCATTCCATTCCATATATCCTATCCTATCCTATCCAACCCTACCCTATCCCAACCTTGCATTCCATATATTCTATTCTATTCTGTTCTGTTGTTCTGTTCTGTTCTGTTTTATCCTATCCCATCCTTCCATTCCATTCCATATATCCTATCCTATCCAACCCTACCCTATCCCAACCTTGCATTCCATATATTCTATTCTATTCTATTCTATTCTATTCTATTCTATTCTATTCTCTGTTCTGTTCTGTTCCTAATTCCTATTCCTATTCTATTCAAGAAGAGATTGGACAACCATATCTGAAATGATACAAGGTCTCCTGCTTGAGCAGGGGGTTGGACTAGACGACCTCCAAGGTCCCTTCTGTCACCTACAGCAGCTAGGACCCCTTCCAGAGCCTTGTTCTCCCCCTTCTGCAGCGACCCCAAACCCGAAGCTTGCTAGGCTCGGCACTTCCTCCTGCCAAGCGTTCCCAGAAGCTTCTAGCAAAGAAATGGCCTCCCTCTTTTGCCACGGAGGATCCCAGGTTGGTTCTGCTAGCAAGGCCTTCCAGGAAGAAGCTTCCCTTCCCCGGGCATCTCCATAGCTGCAGTTAATTGCGTCGGGCCTCCCTTTGGCTGCCCGGGCTATAAAAAGAGCTCTTTGCAGAGTTGGCACCGGGGCCCAGGGCTGCAGGGGAGGATGGAGCAGCTGCCAGTTTGCTCTCGCCTGCACACTGGTGGAGGGGAGGAGGAGGAGGGTGGGTTGCAGCTGGAGGGAAGGACTCCAAGGGAGAACTTATAAATAACTGTTTTCTTACAGCCCACTTTCTAAGTGGAGGTTTCTCCCAGGCAGGCAGGCAGGCAGGGAGGCAACATGGTGAGGTTATGTCGGCTGCAAAATTGGAGATGGAGGCTAGATAGGGGTGGGGTGAACAACAACAAAGCAAACTATGTCTGCCGGAGAGAGAATATACCACCCTCTCTTTGGAAATGAGAATTAGCTGCTGGGGGAAGGGCCAGGCAGACTGGAAGGAGAAGGGATGAAAAAGGGATCCGTGAGGAGAAGGAGAGGAAAAGGAGAAAGAGGGAGGGAGAGGAATAAGGGAGGGACGCAAAAGGGGACGAAGCGGAAGAGGAGGCAGGGAGAGGGAGGAGGAAGAAGAGGGGTGAGGTAGGAGGAGGAAGAAGAAGAGAGGAGCAGAATAAGAAGAAAATAATAAGAATAAGAAGAGTAAGAAGATAAAGAGGAAGAGGAAGAAGAGGAAGAGAGAAGAAGAGGAAGAAGAAAAGGAGAAGTAAAAGAAGAGGAGGAAGGAAGAAGGAAGAAAGAAGAGGAAGAAGGAAGAGGAAGAGGAGAAAGAAAAGGAAGAGGAAAAGGAAGAAGAAAAAGAAAGGAGGAGGAGGAGGAGGAGGAGGAGGAGGAGGAGGAGGAGGAGGAGGAGGAGGAGGAGGAGGAGGAGGAGAAGGAGAAGGAGAAGAGAAGAAGAAGAGGAAGAGGAAGAGGAAGAGGAAGAGGAAGAGGAAGAAGAAGAAGAAGAAGAAGAAGAAGAAGAAGAAGAAGAAGAAGAAGAAGAAGAAGAAGAAGAAGAAGAAGAAGAAGAAGAAGAAGAAGAAGAAGAATCAGGAAGGTTAATCCACTAGCTGGTTAAAATACTGGCTGGGGATTATGAGAGCTGTGGTCCCAACCAATTTACCAATGGTACTGGGCTGGTACACAGCATTACTGCCATGAACTCTCACGTAATCCACCACAACTTCATTCCTTTGACATAAATGGCTTTAGTTACAATATTAACACATGGCAGATTGTTATTATTTATTTTTCAATACTGTACAAAGCTGAGCCGTGCTGAACAAAGCTGAATACCAAGGACCTATCGCAACCCTGTCGTGCATAAAGTTCTCCAGAAGGCCCACATGGAGGGAAGCACCATCCTCAAAGAGACAGGCCCAGCTTCTCACCCCTTGCAAAGCAAAGTGGACCAAAATGGGACACAAACATGAACAAGGTTGGGGGGCAAGAAGCTGACTCTGTAAAATGGCTTAGAGAGGGGGCTGCAAAGCCCCGTGAAGCGGTATATAAGTTTTTTGAAGTGCTAGCGCTCTTAAAGAACTCGGTCGCAGGAATGAGATTCTGCCAACTTGCTTGCTCCATTCGAGAAGCAAGCCGCTCCACAGACGACTACAGTGTTAAGCGACAAGTGTTTCGATTTCACAACAATGAGACAGGACACCGATGTGCCAAAAAGCCCCGTGGCTCTGCATAAAGAGGACGACACCGCTCAGGCTAATAATACCACAATGATCTGAAGCCCAGAAATTGGCTTCCGACACACCAGAAGTGCGATGTAGCACTTAAGGCAGAGAGATCTCCAAACCCGGCAACTTTTAAGACTTGTGGACTTCAACTCCCAGAATCTTCCAGCCAGCATAGAATTCTGGGAGTTGAAGTCCACAAGTCTTAAAAGTTGCCAAGTTTGGGGATCCCTGGCTTAAGATATTAGATGGCGAGCCAGCTGGAAGGACCTCCCCTCCCTCGGTAACCACAGAAGCCCCCTGGGTGACTCCCACCCCAATTGTTCACTCTCAGTTTTGTTTTAAAGCAGAGTTGGAAGGGACCTTGTAGGTCGGTGGTGGCTAACCTTTTGGGGCTCCTGTGCTAAAAATTGTGTGCGCGCTTGCACGCTCACGTGCCAGCACCCAGAAGGCAATGAATGCCCCCCACGTATGCGTGCGCAATCCCCACCCCGCAACCCCGCCACCCTTACCTGCACGGCGCCTCACAGCTGATTTTCAGCTGGTTTGAGGCCTTTTCAGCCTCCCAGTGGCTTGAGGAAGACTTCTGCAGGCTTTGCAGGCCGAAAACTAGGCCCGTTTTGTCACTTCTGGTATTTTTGGAAAAACAGGAAGTGTAGAAACGGGCCTAGTTTTCGGCCTGCAAAGCCTGCAGAAGCCTTGCTCAAGCCTCTGGGAGGTTGAAAAAGGCCTCAAACTGGCTGAAAATCAGCTGTGAGGTGCACACATGCGCAGTGAGGTAAGTTTGCCTGCAGCTCACGTGTTGGCACAAATGGCTCTGGGTGCCGTGGCACGCGTGCCATAGGTTCATCATCACAGTTGTAGGTCATCTAGTCCAATCCCTCTTCAGCTACAGATGCTCTCTTGAGCTCTTGAAGGGCACAAAACAAGCTCCATACCCGGGAGGGAGGAATCTTCGACTTTGACAGTTCATTTAGTGACCGTTCAAAGTTACACTGGCACTGGGAAAAAATCACTCGCAACAGTTTTTCACACTTACGACCTTTGCAGCGTCCCCATGGTCAGGGATTTTTGTTTGGATGCTTGACAACTGACTCACACTTGTGACGGTTGTGGTGTCCCCGCAGTCATCTGTCGGATTCCCTTAAGGACCGTGCTACTGATTTAAGAACTACAGCGGTTCACTTAACAACGGGGGCGTATTAGAAAGCTTTTAGAAAATTTTAGTGTTTTTAAAAAGGTGCAAAAAAGAGCATTTTTCCCGGTAACAATCTGAAATACAGTGGACCTTGTTAATAAAAATGGTGATAGTTCCTGAAAGTTATTAAGTGCAAATAGAAATGCATACTATTTCCACCGCAAGGAAGATAAAGTAGGAATGGAGATAAAATAGGGCTGGAAGGGACCTTGAGATCTTCTAGTCCAGCCCCTTGCTCAAGCAGGAGAACCTATACCATTTCAGATAAGTCACTGTCCGGTCTCTTCTTAAAACCTCCAGTGATGGAAGAGGAGAATATATTTAAGTATGTGTTTCACTTGGGTATCGTTTCCGGATTTTGTGCTTATGTTGGAGGGGGGGAAAAAATGAAACTTTGACTTTTGGTTTTGTTGTGTAAAAGCAAAAAGTTGAGGCTGGAATGTTTTAAATCTTGTACTCTGCTAAAAAAAGTCTGAAGTTTTTCTCCTTGTACTTCACATTTCCTTTTTTTTCCTTCCCCTAAATTTCCTATTTCTACTTTTTTTGTATTTTACATATAAATAAAACTAAAAACCTAAAACTGAAAACTGAAACCTTCACTCAGCACTGTCTCTTGTGTGTGTTTCTGTCTGTCTGTCTGTTCTTCTCTCTCTCTCTCCTCTCTCTCTCTCTCTCTCTGTCTCTGCAGTCCTGAAACCACAACTCTTCTCTGTCACTCTCTCTCTCTCTCTCTCTCTCTCCTCACTCTCTCTCTCTCCCTGTGTGTGTCTCTGTCTGTCTGTTTCTCTCTCTCTCTCTCTCTCCCACACACACACACACACACACACACACACACAATGCAAGTTGGACCCAAGTCCAGGTTCCCAGCAGTCCTGATTTTCCTAATATGGCAAAGAGAGAATCAAATGTTTGGCAGGGGAAAAAAAAAACATATTTCAAGAGTTTTATAGTATGAGCTGTTCAACATTTTTTGGAGGCGGCCAGATTTTCAAAAGTAGCTAAGCTACATTTGGATAAAAACTTCGGAGACTGTAAGTTATGGAAGGGGCTGTGGAAATCTATGGGTTTTTTTTTGGAGTACGCAGAAAATGTGGGAAGCTTATTCGCTTAGGTTTCTGGAGCTATCGCTTTCAGATAAAACGAGGTCCGGTAACAGCCGTCTTTTTTCAACGGTTTATTTCTTTGAGAATTCTCAATTCAACCCCTATGGAGATTCTGCTTTGTCCACAATAACTTTAGACTGATAGCCGGGGCTCAGATCCTACACATTCCCTATAATAGCACTGTATTTTTTAATTTATTTTTTTAAAACCACGATGGAATAGCAGGAAGGGACCTTGGATGTCTTCTAGTCCAGCTCAAGCAGGAGAACCTATACAATCCCAGACAAGGGACTGTCCAGTCTCTTCTTAAAAACCTCCAGTGTTGGAGCACCCAGAACTTCTGGTGGCAAGCTGTTCCACTGGTCAACTGTCCACACTGTTATGAAGTTTCTCCTTAATTCCAGGTTGCTTCTCTCTCTCCTTGGTTAGTTTCCATTCGTTGTTTCTTGTCTTGCCTTCTAACGCTTTGGAAAATAAATTGATCTTCCCTCTTCTTTGTGGCAGCTCCTCAAATATTGAAAGGTTGCTATCACATCACCCCAGTCCTTCTTTTCAACAGACTAGACATACCCAATTCCTGCAATCGTTCTTCACGTTTCATAACCCTTCTTCAAACTTCAAATATTGGAAGGGCTCTTACCCTGTCTGTAGGATGCTTTCAAAATACTTTTCCTTTACTGACCAGGAATGGTCCAGTCAGTGCATCCATCCATCCTGTACTCTAAGCAAGCAATGAAGCCCACCTTCCTGTGTTGCTGTCGGCGTCCGTGTTCATGGCCCTGGTGGAGACTGACTCTGAGGGAGTGGAGGAACAGCCGACAAGGAGTGGAAGTGTGGCTCCAGAGGAGGCTGGGGAAGGGCAGAGGCCAGCTGAGCAGTCAGAGGAGGACCCAGGCCCATACCCTAGCCATCCTAGGGCATGCAGGAAGGAGAGGATAAGGGAGAGACGTGCGGGAGGAGAGGGCCTTGATCTTCTTCTTGGGCTGCAGGTGTGACAACTGAATAAGAGTTTGGACCCGGGCGTACTGGCAAACGCTGGAAACAAAGCGTGTGAATATCTCTAGTTTTATAGTTCCTCCGAGTTTGGCGTCCTTCCCAGCGTGTGATATCTGTGGACGTCCTCCAGCCCTTATCTTGCCTGGTTTGTGTTGCTTTTTTTCCCTTCTTGTGTAACTGTGTGGGAGGTGGGTTTTTTGTTTTTTGTTTTGGTCTTCCGTCAAAGATATTCGGAGCTTGGAAGCAAAGTGAAGGAATAAAAGGGGCTTCGCCTGTTTTCTGTGACTGTGGGGTTTGTTTGGTATCCCACCCTGGGTCATCCCAGTCCGTTGCCAAGCCCTTCGACACCCCCCCCCCCATTGGGGTCTGGAGTTTGTGGAAAGAGGTCCCAGGCGGCTCGCGCCAAGAAGACCTGCTTAGGGAGCAGAGAAGATTCCAGATTCCATCAGCATCGTTTGCAATTCAAATAGGGCTGGGGCTTGGTGTGGGGGGGAGAACCCAGGAGTTCTCTACCCAGGGCGTTTGAATGCTGCTGGATTGTCATTTGGAGCAACAGGAACTCATGGCCTGACAAGGTGTATATAAGGGTAACGGAGGATCTATCATCCAATCGATGCCAATCTGAATTGGTAAATCACCTGGAAAGAGAACAAGGCAGGAGCTGCTCTACCAGGACTGTGAAAACACTCGGAGAGGAGACAGGCTGGGCTGCTAAGAGAGAATCCCGAGGAGCTAATTAGATAATGGACACCTCTCCAGGGACCAGGAGAGAGAATCTATTGAGTTAAAGGGCTGGGAAGATAAAAAAAAAACCGCTCTCTTATGCAAGATCAAGAGCCAGGGTGAGCTAACTGCAGGCGAAACAAGGAGGATCAAGGGAAGCAAGGTTGACGGCTCTATACAGCACCAGTGAGGCTGCGCTTCCGCCAGAATAGAGCTGGAAGGGACCTTGGAGGTCTTCTAGTCCAACCCGCCTGCTGAAGTAGCAGACCCTATACCAGTGGCGGCTAACCTTTTTGGCACTGAGTGCCCAAACCGGAACGCGCCTGCATGTGTGCGTGCCAAAGCGCCGGAAACCCAAAGACCAGCTTGCCAGTGTATGCATGCCTGTTTTCTGGGCATTTTTTGCCATTTTCAGGCCACTTTTCAGGCCGTTTTCAAGCCATTTTGCGGGCCAAAAATGACCTGTTTTGGGGCTGCTTTTCGGGCCATTTCTTGGGCCGTTTATAAGCCATTTTCAGGCCGTTTTCAAGCCATTTTTCGGGCCATAAACAGCCTGAAATACGGCATGTTTTTTGGGCCTGCTTTTTGGGCCGTTTCCAGGCACTCCAGTACCCATGAAGACCAGCTGGCCAGTGCGCCTGCCCACAGAGGGTTCTGTATGCCAGAAACCAGAAGACTACACGCCTGTCCACAGAGAAGGCTCTGCGTGCCACCTCTGGCACGGATAGGTTCTCCATCACAATTGCCCTATGCAATTTCAGACAAATCCAACCTCGTCTTCAAAACCTCCAGTGATCGAGCACCCACAACTTCTGCTGGCAAGCTGTTCCACTAGTTCATCATCCTCACGGTTACTCCTACCTTCCAGGTTGCTTCTCTTCTTGCTTATGTTTCCATCCGTTGCTTCTTGTCTTGCCCTCTGGTGCTTTTGGAAAACCATTCGACCCCCTCCTCTTTGTAGCAGCCCCTCAAATACTGGAATGCTGCTATCATGTCCCCCCTTAAGTCCTTCCTAAAATACTGCATCCATGATGCAAAATAAAATAAAATACTGGGATCTTAGAAAGAGTGGAGAGAAGAATAAGATAATTTGGTGTCTGTATGAAGAGCCGTTGATGGAACTACAGGAAGTATGTTTAATCTAAGGAAGAGAAGGCTTAAAGGAGACCTGATAACAGCTTCCAGGGGTTGCCACAAAGAAAGGGGGAGGTCAACATTTTCCAAAGAACTAGACGGCAGGACAAGAAACAACGGATGGAAACTAATCAAGGCGAGAAGCAACTTGGAATTAAAAAGAAATTTCGATTAAGCTTGCCTCCCAGAAGCGTGACAACTCCATCACTGGAAGTTTATAAGAAAAGATTGGACAACGATTTTGTGTGACTCCTGCCTTGGGCAAAGGGTTGGACTAGAAGACCTCCAAGGTCCCTTCCAGCCTCAATGATACTGCTTTGACTACATTCATCAAGAAAGGCATCTTAGTTTTAGAAATCCCACCTGGATCCTTTTGTTCTACATCCAGGGAGGCATGGTAAGGAAGGAGGATTTGGTAACTTAGTGGAATCTTAGAGGCTATACAAACGGAGAGAGAAGCAGGAAACAGAAGCGGGCTAAGACACCAACTTAAATGGAAAAAGGCATAGAATCCAAATCAGGTGACGTATTAGTGCCGCTTTACAAAAGCCTTAGTAAGGCCACACCTGGGATGCTGCATCCAGTTTCGGTCACCACATTAGAAAAAAGAACGTTGAGACTTTGGGGAAAAAGGGCAAAGAAGGACAAATAGGATAATTGAAGGCCTAGAGACCAAAACATATGAAGAACGGTTGCAGGGTTTGGGTTTGGCTAGTCTAGAGAAAAGAAGGACTAGGGGGAAGTTGATAGAAGTATTCCAGGATTTGAGGGGCTGCCCCAAAGGAAAGGGGGGTCAAGCTATTATCCAAAGTACTTGAAGGCAGGACAAGAAACAATGGATGGAAATGAATCAAGTAGAGAAGCAACCTGGAATTTAGGAGGAACTTCCTAACAGCGACGACAATTAATCAGTGGAACAGCTTGCCACCAGAAGTTGTGGATGCTCCAACACTGGAGGTTTTTAAGAAGAGATTGGACAGCCACTTGTCTGGAATTATATAGGGTCTCTTGCTTGAGCAGGGGGGGGGGGTTGGACTAGATGACCTACAAGGTCCCTTCCAGCTCTGTTCTGATTGATAGAAAAGATACTGGTTGGCAAAGCACTACAAGAGATTCAGATTTTTCCAACCAGCTGGCAAGGATTTCCTCTGGCACCCGGGCAAGGCTTGGGAGCGCAGCCACACGTAGTGACTTTCGTCTAGCGTGGTGAGGGACCGGAGCAAATGAGCTTCCATGACAGCTTCTTGGCAACTGGTCTCGGGAACAAAAGTCCCTTTTCTGCGGGTACTGCAAATCCCACTCTATGGTTCGTAGGGTTACGGCAGAGTAAATAAAATACCTGGGTATCCAGGTGCCAATCCCATTTAAAACAAGATCTGCTCCATTTTTTAACCACAGGCAGAGAGTTCTTGACTCTGAAACAGTCCGTTTAGTGACAGTTTGAAGTGGTGACGCCAACGAAAAGTGAATTGCGTCCGTTTTTTCACACTTACAACTGTTGCAGCATCCCCACAGCTGCGTGATCAAAATTCGGACGCGTGGCAACTGGTTCATATTTATGACGGTTGCAGTCAGGGGTGGGATTCAAAAATCCAAGCAACCGGTTCTCTACCTGGCTGCTGGGTGGGCGTTGCCATGGTGGGCGTGGCCTACCGGAATTTCCGGAGGGTTTCCAGAAAACTCTGAAACAGGCCCGTTTCCGGACTTCTGGAACTTCCGGTTTGGCCCGTTTTTTGCCCTCCCGGAGCCTCTGCGCAGACCCTGCGCTTTCCTGCATCCAAAACGGTCCATGTGACTTAGGTGACAACTAAAAGTGATTATATTATGGTAATTGTAATATGAGTGAAAGGGGAGTAAACTGAATGATGTATAAGACAAAAGGGTGGTGCACTCAACCGGCAATTAAGGGGGGACGTGTTTGGAATCATTAAAACTAAGATGAAATTTATTGAATAATGAACTAAGAGTATGTGATGAAATTGCAAACATGACAGGTAAAAGTACAAAAATACAATGAATAGAGATTAAGAAATAAGAATTTTAAGGTATTATATAAAGAAGATAAGAGCATAAAGAAAAACAGAATAAGTTAAGATATGAATTAAAAATGGATAAAGTAAGTGTGAAAAACATAAGAATGTTTGTGGAAATATATAGAAAATGGCAAACATAATGATACAATAAGAAACTGAATATGAAAGATAGATTTGTAATTATGGTCATGTCTGTATGGAAATGTAAAAACCTGGAACCACACACTGTTCATCAAGAGATGCTTGTAAAAGATAGAGATAAAAAACTTTTTTGGGGGAAAAAACCCCCCAAAACGGGCCTTGTGGAGACTTCTGGGAGGGGCGAGGGTCAGGTGGGGCCAGCCGGTCAGTTCAACTACCGATTCAGCGAACCAGATATAAATTTAACATCCGGTTCTCGTGAACCGGACCGAACCGGCTCAATCCCACCCCTGGTTGACCTCCTGACAAAGCAGAGTCAATGGGGAAGCCGGATTCACTTAACCGTCTTCCTGGATTAACAACTGCAGTGATTCACTTTGCAATTGGGGGGGGGGGCACAAGAAAGGCCACACAACGGGGCAAAACAACAGCTGTCTCGCTTAGCAGCAGGATTTTGAGGCTTATTTGTGGTCGTAAGGCCAGGACTACTTGGATCAACGTTAGAAGGCTGCAACGATCCTTGGTTTCTACTCGCAGGAACGCATCACAATTGTTCGTTATGTCATGCCGCTATAACCGGGCCGAAAGATCTTTTTTCCCAGCAGGTTAACAGAGAACAAAAACCTTTTAAAAGCCACAAGGAGTTACTTTGACGGCATACAAGCACCGGTGCCAAAGAAGAGCTGGGTGGAACCGTGTTAATCTTTGGAAATGATACAGCTGGTATTGGCCATCAAGAGATCTGCTTGAGAAAAGACCCATAATCCCCTTCTTAGCCTCTTTAGCTTCTCTTTTTCCTTCAAGGCTGCCAAAGATGAACAGGGATGGTGTTCTTAAAAGAGTAGCCACAATTAACTCTAGGGTGAACTCCAAATTCTCTCATCGGCTTCTTTCCGGTAGCCCATTCCTAAAAGTTAGTGAACTTGAAATAACAGAATAAGAGGATAACAGAGTTGGAAGGGACCTTGGAGGTCTTCTACTCCAACCCTCTGCTTAGGCAGGAAACCCTGTACCAAGGGTCTTCAAACTTGGGAAGTTTAAGACTTGTGGACTTCCAACTCCCAGAATTCCTGAGCTAACATGGCTGAAGGAGGAATTCTGGGAGTTGAAGTCCACAAGTCTTAAAGTTGTCAACTTTGAAGACCCCTAACTTAGAGTAAATTTACTGTTGCTAATCAACATATATTAACATGAATTTTTGTTGTATACAGCTCTCAAAGGGTCTCCACCTCCAATATGCACTACATAAACATGACAAAATAAATAAATACAAAATTATGCATATAGGATAGCAGCATTCTGATATCTCAGGGGCTGCCCCAAAGAGGAGGGGGTCATGCTATTCTCCAAAGCACCTGAAGGCAGGACAAGAAACAACAGTTGGAAACTAACCAAGGAAAGAAGCAACCTGGAATTAAGGAGAAACTGGAGTTCTTTGCAGAAGGCAAAGAGGGTTGATACTCGAGCCTGGTGGGCGATACGAATATCTGAGTTGGTGTTCGGAGACTCTTTTGATTTATTGTTTAGTAACTTTATCTGTTGTTCTTGGCAGCCTTGCAAAAACTTGGCAAGGCTTTTCCTTATCGGAGCTAATTGGTTGGAAGCAGCCTTTTATCCATGAAGAAACGGGATTTGTAAATGAAACATTAAAAGGTTGTGTTTGCTCTCTTGGAACCAGGTTTGGGTCAGAATGTAAGTCAAGGACTACCTGAAATTGCCTTTGGGATGTTATTTCCAACCATAAATTGGATAGCGGTAAGTCTCTGCGTTTTGTATGCCCTCTGCTCTTATCCTGGTCGATTTGTGACCAAGCGTAACTTGCTTTCTCAGCTGGCTTTTATCCCTTAAGGGAGGGGCCATTACCTTGCAGCCTTACTCCTGAGTCACCCAGGCTGCTGCAGCTGCTCTTTCCTTCGAGCAGCCCTGCGCGCACGTGCATTGGGCCCAGGCTCCTCAGGAACCTCCTCATCGCTGCTGCCAGCCTCCAGCATCTCCGAAGGCAGCACCCCACTCCCTGATGGTCCTGGCCCCATCCCTACATCACACGCAGGCCCCTCATCTGAGTCCTCGCTCTCCAAGACCTCAGCCGTCCTCACCTGCTGCCGGCGAACCACAACAACTTACAACCGTTTGTTTAATGATCATTCGAACTTAGGGCAATATTGGAAAAAGTCTCTTATGACCATTTTTCACACTTACGACCATTGCATCGCCACGATCATGCGATCAAAATCCAGATGCTTGGCAACTGGCTCATATTTGTGACGGTTGCCGTGTCCCTGGGGTCATGTGATTCCCCTTTTGCGACCTTCTGACAAACAAAGTCAGTGGAGGAGCCAGATTCACTTAACAACCGTGTTAATAACTTAACAACTGCGGTGATTCACTTAACAACCGTGCCAAGAAAGGGACAAAACTCACTTAACAACTATCAAACAGAAATTTCAGGGTCTCCTGTGGTTTTAAATCTACCTGCATTCTGAATCTGGAACTGCAGCAAAAAAAAAAATCTGGTTTTATCGAACGCTCGTATCCTATTGTCCAGGATCAATAATACACAGTAGGACATTTTTTTTCCTACAGATCTGGGACATAAACCAGTCTGATGGATATAATTTCCTCAAACAGTGTAAAAAAACAAAACCTTTAAAATCATTAGTGTCTCATGTTCAAAAAGCTACCGAACCTAATTGATGCCTCTGAGCTATTGATTCCAGAATGGCCATTCCCCCCCACTTTGTTGAAAAACTAGACAGTGGCTACAGAAGACCAACCCGTGAAGATAAAGTTTTTCTTCTGTTAAAAACTTAATTCATACGGAAGAAGAATGGAGAAACGTTCAGAAACAGGTAAGGAAATCTTCCAAGGATGCAGGAGGGGTCCTCAAAGATCACAGCCAAAAAGATAAGACGAGATTTCCTACCGACATTTTTCTAGGAAAGACCCTGTGCTCCATTTGACTTTAATTGCTTGCTCTTTCTCCAAGTAATATATTTACTGTATATATTCCTTATGCTATTCATAATTGCACTGCTCCATTTCGTTGGCCTTTACCCAACAATAAAGGAGAATATTTGTAGCTCAGGGTTGAAATGAGAGGCCCTCGATGCTCTTTGATTTTCTAGCAAACGGTTTCATGACCCAACTAAGTAATCCTTCATAAGAGCCACGGTGGCACTGCGGTTAGAGGGCAGTACTGCGGGCTACTTCTGCTGCCTGCCGGCTGCCTGTTATTTGGCGATTCAAATCTCACTCAGGCTCAAGGTTGATTCAGCCTTCCGTCCTTCCAAGGTGGGTAAAACGAGGACCGTTTAGAGAGGGCTGTAAAGTACTTTGAAGCAGTATATAAGTCTAAGTGCTATTGCTATCTTGGCCATGGTGGCGTAGTGGTCAGAATGCAGTATTGCAGGCTAATTTTGCCCACAGCCAGCAGGTCGATTTTGACTGGCTCAAGGTTTGATTCATTAGTTGCACTCTGTACTTTATTTGCATCAGGTCCAATAACTGCAATGGTGGTCTCCAGAATATATGTGTTGTTTTTTTTTAGAAGGGCTACAGAAAATCACCTTCTGTGGTTCTCTAAGCACAGAGTTAAATGGAATTTTGTTGCACAGATAGAAGCCGCACCTCTCTGGATACCAGCCGCTCTGGAAAAAACAACCAAGGTCATCTCCTGTCCTGCATGCATTCAGCTGCCGGTTGATGAAAGATAGCTGCCCGGCTGAACCTGGGTTTGATCCAGCTGAACCATTAAGGCCCTAATCTGCCTTCCATAATACGGCCGTGATGATCTGGACTGGGCACTTCAGTTCCCTTTGCTGTCTACCAATAACACGAGATTTCATATTCAGGACACAAGGCTCCCCATGCCAGCTTTTTTAAAAGCTGGGTTTTTATTTATTTTTTCATTTTTATGGGTTCTCTCGGCATCCCTTATCAAGTCTTATGTTTACAATCCGCTTTAGGATAACTGCGGCTCTCTTGTGAGTTGAAAACTTCCCGCTGGCATCTCCATGGAAGAGATTTCTTGGGATGTTGAGCTGCTGGCACACGGAGCCAAAAGTCACAGGCTGCAAATATACTGCAGCCCACACCCTTTTGAAATCCTGGCTCTCAATTCCCCTGTCTTGCCACTAACCCCTAACCTAGTGAGGTTAGGGCAATACTAGGTTTATTATCTCCTGACCTATTTTAAGTGCTTTGAATAAGGAGAAACAGATGTCAGTTGATAACCCACATTAGTCAGCAAATCCCATGATCGGTTACAATCAATTCTTGCAATTCACGCTACAGCTCTAAAATTAAACCCAACTGAGTTTTTAAGAGTACAGCTATCTGCCAAGTGCTTAGCTACACTTAAAATGAGGAAAGTATAGAGTAACAAGAACACGTCACACTTATAACTTCAGTCTCAAACGTATCTACCTGGATAGCAGGTAGAGGTAGGATACTGGAAGATATATTTGAATAACTGTTTGGGGTCCCTGTGCATTCAGAATAGCCACTGGCCTCCCAAGAAAGGGCTTGAAATGGAGTGGCCAACCTTGGGAACTTTAAGTCCTGTGGACTTCAACTCCCAAGATTCCCCATGCTGGCTGGGGAATTCTGGGAGTTGAAGTCCACAACTCCCCAGGTTGGATACCCCAGCCTTAAAATACATTCCCAAAGTAGGCAGAACTACCCCACAAAGGATTATTAACTTGTATATAACAACACATGCATAAAATACTTAAAAATAATTTTCACCTAATGAGGGACTTTTCGCTTAATAGGGGATCAAGGTATTTTACCAGAATTTGAAAAACACGTTCTAAAAGTTCATTTGTTTATAAATTCACAGCAAACACTGCATTCCACACCTTCCCTCTCCAGTTCAAATTCAATGCATGGCAGAATTACTTGGTGTCCACACTTTTAAAACCCTAGGATTAAAAAAATATATCCCTAACATTTTACATCAGAAGTTGCCTTAAATATAGGCAGTGCACCAGAAGGTAGGTTGCTTGGATCAACAAATGTTAGGTGCAAGGAAATATACAGATCTGGAAATCAATTTTTTTTTTTAAAAAAAAAGACAAGATGGGGTGACCCTCATAAAAAGTCGTGTGGTCACTGCTACCTTTTTAGCTTTTTTTTTTTCAGCCTCTTCCTACCAGTTGCTCCTAATTTGGAAAATCTTTCCATTGAAAAGAAACAATTAAGCAGAAGTGGGGAACTGTGGCCCTTGATGACTTGTGGACTCCAACTCCCAGAATCCCTGAGCCTGTGTGGGCAATCCACCAGTATATTAGTGAACTTCAGCTCCCAGAATGCTGGCTCAGGAATTCTGGGAATTGAAGTCCACAAGTCATCAAAGGGCCATAGTTCACCCACCCTTGAATTAAATAAACCATTCACGTATGCTCTTAAAACACAAGGCATTCACTCCATACTCCAATGCAAACTCAGGTTAAAAATGTCCATTATTTTTTTACAGGACGCACAAATTAGGCGAGTGGTCTGTAGGATCCAGCACACCCCTTGAAGGATCCTATTCAAGATCTAAAATGCTCCAGGTAAACACAGAGAGAAAATTACCTGCCCGCTTTCCAGGTAAACGCAAAGAGAAATACCTGTCTGCTTAGGTTTCTAAAGCAATCAACTTCTTTATAATGAGGGAAAGGTGCATTCTGCCTCTCCAACGCCAGTCTTCCCAACAGCATTCTTGTTTTCTATATATTTTTATTATTACATTTATATGTGGCTCATCTCGCATAAAAAAAACGCACGAGTTAATTTAGGCAAGATAAACTTCTTTCTCTCATGTATAAAGTGACTCTGGGCAGCCTTAGAAGTAATTCGGTTCTGGATCCGATCTGGCTTAACTTTTAACCTTCCACCCAAAGGCATGGAGGGTCGATCCCAAACCTTTTGTCTCCCCAGGGGGAGAAGGAGCGCAGCCGGTTTTATTATTTATTTGTTAAATTTATATATGCAGCCCATCTGACTCTGTCAGAGCAGCTCTGGGAGGATGACATCGTGATTAAAAAAAATAAGATAATACGGAAGATTAAAAGTAAGAAGAACGTGTTTCTTTTTTTCCCCCTTTCCCAGCTAGAAACGCAAGGGGAGAAAAGCAAAGGGGTGGCCCTGAAAAAGGGGGGGACTCTGAAGGGCTGGGCCCCCACCCTCCCCAGTTGTGGGGGTTTCCCCAGGTGACCTCAGGAGAAGGGGGGGAATTGGGGGTGGGGGGGAAGCTAAGAAGACCAGACACAGCCCCTCCTCTCTCATTGATATGCAGGGGGGGGGAAGGGGGGAGAGAGAAGGGAATCTCAGAGGAACAAAGCCAGAAGAAAAGGTGCCCATGAATATGTGGGGAGACCCTCATTAAAATGGGGGGAGCACGGGAAAACAGTCATAAAATGTGGGTTGCA
The DNA here is from genome assembly GCF_049901735.1 of Notechis scutatus. Taxonomy (NCBI): domain Eukaryota; kingdom Metazoa; phylum Chordata; class Lepidosauria; order Squamata; family Elapidae; genus Notechis; species Notechis scutatus. The sequence continues at coordinate 265,424,754 of NC_142010.1, read as the reverse complement.
AAAGCAGGGGGCCTTCAAGAGAAGTGGGGAGACCTCAGAAAAAGTGGGGTATAGAAGCCCTCATGAAAAACCCTCATTAAAAATGGGGGGCAAACTGGGGAGGCCCCTCATGAAAAACAGGGAAACGCCCAGAAAAACAAAGTGTCAAACCACCATGAACAGTGGGGGGCCAAACCAGAGACACCTTCCCTCACAAAAAGTGGGGAGACCTTCCTTAGAAAGTGGGGTGCAAACCTGGGAAGGCTGCAGGGAAGGCTCCCTGTGAAAAAGAGGAGACCTTCACACAAAGTGGGGGGGCAAAGCAAGAGACTGCCATGGAAAGTGGGGAGACATTCGTTAAAAAGGGGGTGCAAACCCGTGGAGGCCCCCCCAAAAGGGTGTGTGTGCGCCAACCTGGAAAAATGGGGAGACCCACATGGGGTGGAAAGACCCTCATGAAGAAGTGGAGTGTCAAACCCTCCGGAGAGCCCCACGAAAAGGAGGGAGGCCCCCTTTCAAAAACAGGGTGTTACAGCAGGGAGACCCCCATGAAAAGTGGGGTGCAAACCCAGGGAGAGCATCCTGAGAAAGCAGGGTGCCACAGCAGGGAGACCCCCATGAAAAGCGGGGTATAAAACCAGAGAGACCCTCCTTCAAAAGCAGGGAGACCCCCAGGAAAAAAAAGGGTGTGTGCAAAGGCAGGGAGAGACCCCCCCTCCCCCTTGAAAACTGGGGTGCCAAACCCTTGCGAGTGGGAGAGGCACAGAGAAGACCCCCTCCCACTCACCTTTAGGGCCCCCTTCAAATCCTTTCCTGGCAAGGCCTCTGTGTGTGTGTGTGTGTGTGTGTGTGTGTGTGTTTGTGTGTCCCAGGAGTGTGTGAGGAAGGGGTATGTGGAGGAGAGTTGTGTTGAGGGGGAGGGTTATGTGGAGGAGGGGCCTCGCCTTGAAGTGCAAAGCCCCCTCACCTTTGGGGCCTGCTCCCACTCTTTCCCTGCAAGGCCCCCCCAATATGTGGAGGAAGGGTGTGGGGGGAGGGGTATATGTGGGGGAGGAGTGAGGGGAGGGGCCTCACCTTGAAGTACAGAGGACCCCCCTCTTTCTCTGCAAGGCCAGCATGTCGTTCTCCCCCTCCCGTATGTGGGGTGGGGGCAGAGGGGTATGTGGGGAGAGGGCCTCACCTTGAAGTACAGAGAAGCCCCACCCTCACCTTTAGGACCCCCCCACTCTTTCCCTGCAAAGGCCCGCATGTCGTCGTTCCCCACGCCGTGTGTGTGGGGGGAGGGGTTGTGGGAGGAGCGTGGGGGGAGGAGGAGGAGTGTGGGGGAGGGGGCTTCACCTTTCCCTACGAGGCCTGCGTGTGTGTGTCCCCCGGGGGGCGGGGCCTCACCTTGAAGTAGCCGCCCTCGTAGAGCGTGTTGGGCGGCCCGAAGATGGCTACCTCCCAGTTGTACAGGTCGGACTCGTCGACCAAGGTGATGCGGAAGCCCTCCACCGGCTCCTCCTGCAGCCCCTTCAGCTCCAGCATCAGCGCCTTCTGGGAGCTGCTCACCTGCTGCTGCGCCATGGCGGGGGCGGCGAGGGCGAAGGCCCGGAGACCACCGAGGAAGAGGAAGGAGGCTAAACGGGAGCCGCCGCTCAGGCCGGGCAGGGCCTGGCCGCGGCGGGCCAGGCCGGGCCAGGCCGCCCGGCCCGCCCGCCGCAGCAGCAGCCGCCGCCGCCGCCGCGATCCTCCTGCTCCGTGCGGGGAGGAGGGGGAGGGGAGGAGGGGCGAGCCCGCCGGCGCCGCGGGGAGGGGCAAAGGCGGGACGAGCGCGGCCTCCTCCGCCACCGAGCGAGGCCGCCGCGCAACCCTCCCCCCGCCGCACCGCTTTCGGCCCCTCGACGCCGCCGCTTCCTTTGTGACGGCGCCGCCACCGCCGCTCGCTCGGTTCCGTCGCTCGCGCCCGCTTGACGGGAACGCGCACGCTCCGCCCGGCAGGCCCCGCCTTGCTGCTTCCGTTTCCCCCGCTTCCGCCTTCCTGCCTCGGGCAGGAGGCGCAGGCCGGCCGGCCGCCCTCCCCGCGCACGCGCAGAGGGCAGAGGCGGCTCTCTCGCGACGCCTTTCCTCCGGTGACGTCAGAGGCGGACTTGGCAACGCCTCTCCCCGGTGACGTCAGAGGCGGCTTTATTGGGAAGGTTTTTACCAGCGCTCTGATTGACAGGGCGGAACACACGCTCGTTCTTTCTCCTAGCTCCGCCCTCCAGCGTAATGTCATTGGTTGACTCCTAAGCTTAATTCTCATGGGTCACTCCCTAAGGGGAATCCCTCTCTCTTTCTCTCGTCCAATGTTTAGCCTAGCCCCACCCTCTACCGTTACATCATTGGTTGCCTCTTAAGCTTACTTCTCATGGGTCCCGCCCTAAAGGGAAGGGAGCGTTCGGCCATTGGCCGCTGGTTGTTAAAAAGTACTCAGCCTTCTTCAGGGATTGGCTGGTTGCTGGTTCCGTTGTTGTCCAAGGTCTTTGGCGGCGGGGAGGCCTTTAGCTCCTCTTATATGGACGGAACCATTAAGCCTTTGGAATGGGGGTGGTGGATTGATTGAAATGCCCTTTTCAATGAAAAAGAAGTCATTTCCTCAGTGCTGATTTATTGGATGTTATTTCCAAATAATGAAAGTGGGAAATTAATTGCCATGAAAGGTGCAATAAAATGTAGGCAATGGATCAATTATATAATTGTCACAATATGTAATTGTACATGCCAATGTAGGCAATGGATCATTCTATATATGTGTGTATTATGTTATATATTTATATAACACAACACGCATATATTTATAATACATTTGCATATATAATGTATATATAAAAATACATCCATACATATATAATGTGTGTGTGTACATACATAAATGTATACACAGAGAGAGAGAGAAATAAAAGCCAACTCCTTCTGCCACCGACCAGGGTTTATGGTCTGGTTCAAAAATAACTTGGATCACATTAATGCACTGGGCCAAATCATGTGTAAACCACCATTAGGCTAAGCTTTGATGCAATCACAGATACAAGCCATGGTAAACCAAGTTGAGCAACCTGGTTATGGCTCAGTAGGCTTTTCGGACCAGTACAGTATGACCTAGTAGTGTTTTTCAACTGTTGGGAGAAATAGCCTTCAGGGTTCAGTTCCAAGTGGGGAAGAAAGACACTGGAAAAATGGTGACTGCTTGGAAAGATGGTTTAATGGTGGACAGGATCACATGCCTTGGGTGAAGAAAGAAGGAAGGAGATGCTGAGAGTGCCTGGGTTTTATGCCCTCTGTTGATATTTGAATTTGAGCTTGTAATTCTGATTGGTTGTCAGACTCCCACGGGGCCATGCAGGGGCAACTCTGGAGGCTGTCCTGAGTCCCAAGCTTTGATGAGCCTTGCTGGCTGATGATGTAATGAAAGGGCTTTGAGCAATTCCTATAGCTCTACCTGGTGTAGATCTTTGTGATGTAAAATAGGCTGGCCTAGGCCAGAGTAATGGCCCATTAGCAAAGGGGGGGGGTGAGTTTCTGCTTTTGAGTTTCTACTCTTTTTAGGGGAAATATTCTGCCTTTTTAATATATCCTAAAATATTTCATTTTCCTAGGAGAGAGGGGTGGGTTTTAACTTCCAACACAACCTTGGTAACTTTAAGGACTGCAACTCCCAGAATTCTGTGCTGGCTAAGAGAATTCTGGGAGTTTAAAAGTCCACATAAAGTTGGCAAGATTGAAAAACGCAGCGACAGTCCCACGGCAAGTCTCGACAGTAGCATAAACAATTTAGAAATTAGAAAAACTTTAATTTTTAGGTCAAGCTTAAATTCCCTGTTTCTTCCATTTTTATCTCTTTTTCTTGCTGTTATTTATTCTTTCTATGTAATGTTTCATAATAAAGTGACAATAAAATGATAATAAATCTTTATGAGTATATATAATACAATAAAATGTGAGGATGAGGTTGGATTTCCTGAGAATAATTTAAGGACGCAAACAATCCTTTCCCATGTAAATTTCCTTTGGGACGCTGATGTTAAATCACTTCAGGTAGCTACAGGCAGTCCTTGAGTTATGACTACAACTGAGCCCATCATTCATGTTAAGTGTGACATTCATTAAGTGAGTTTTGCCCTTTCTTGCCACAGTTGAATCAATGCAGTTGTTAGCAACATGGTTGTTTAGTGAATCTGGCTTCCCCATTGACTTTGCTTGTGTCATGCCCTTGATAGAGTCGGACTCTGAGGGAGAGAAGGAACAGGCGACAGGGAGTGGAGGTGTGGCTCCGGAGGTTGTGGAGTAAGCTGGGGAAGGGCAGAGGCTGGCTGAGCAGTCAGAGGATGAGGCAGGCCCATCCCCTCTGCATCCTAGGACACACAGGGAGTAACGGAGAAGGCAACAACTTGGCTTATGAGAGAGGAAGTGGCCATGATCCTCCTCATTGGTTGCAGCTGGGGAGACTAGTATATAAGAGATGATTACAGCACAGTGTTGCTTGTTTTAGTTTGGGCTGAAGTTATCTTGGTTGGCATCCTTCCAACAGACTGTGCCTTGTTATCTCCTTGAATTTGGTAATTACTTATCCTGGTCAGTTGTGGAAATTTCATCATTGTAGTTTGTTTGGTTTTTCATTTCACCTCTATTTTCTTGTTAAGTTCGGACTGTATTGCTTTCTTTTGAAGACTATTTTTGAATAAGTTTTATCTCCAACTGAGAATTATTGAGCAGTGGGGCCAAGTTGGAGGCATTAAAGGACATGTATGTACATTTTGGATTTTGTTATGTTTGTGTTACACTCTTGGTCATCACAGCTTGTCAGAAGGTCGCAAAAGGAGATCCCATCATCCTGGGACACTTCAACAGTCATAAGTGTAAGTCAGTTGCTAAGCATCTGAATGTTGATCACGTGACCACGGGGATGCTGCAATGGTCATAAGTGTGAAAGACGGTCATAAGTCACTTTTTTCAGTGCCATTGTAACTTTGTCACTAAATGAACTGTTGTAAGTCAAAAGCTACCCTGACTGGCCCCACCAACCCTGTCTATTTTCTGCCTCCTATTGAGTCCCAGCTGATCGGCTGGGTCTCCTTTGGTTGCCCTGCACAGAGAACAGAGCTGGAAAGCAGGTTAGTGGGGTGGGGAGGGAATGAGGATTTTGCAGCCACGCCCACCAAGCCATGCCCACCCACCAAGCCACGCCCACCCACCAAGCCACACCCACCAGCCACGCCTACAGAACTGGTAGTAAAAAAATTTGAATCCCACCACTGGACAGATTGAGTAAGAGATCATCCGTTGACATACTGGGGACAATTCTGAAAACAATTCTGCTTAAAGCAAAACCAAGACTGAGCTGAGCAGGCCAAGGGCGCTATCTGCTGGACACCAGAGAAACTGGTATTTAGTAGTAAGACCAATAAAGGGGTGATGCTGGTTTTCTGGAATGAAAATCAAGCTCTACAATATTTATTTATATTTTGTACTAGCTGGATACCCAGGAGGAAAATAAGGGAGGAAAAATTCTGCCTCTGCCTAACCAGCATCCATCGGTATTCATCTGTCTAGCGTCCTGTCAGTGTGTGAGAGAGTTGAGGGCTGTTTGGAAAGTGAAACAGTATTTGCTGTGTGAGCAAGAAGGAGACAGCAAGGAGCCTGGGTATGCCTTAGCTCAACTGTTCTGTACTAAAGCTGCTTGGTGCTCTGAAACTGAAACTGAAACTCCTCTCCTCTGCTTGTGTTTTGCCTTTGGAAGAGATTTCTTTTCAGGTGGGGAGGGGGAGTAGAACTCCTGATTAAGTGAATCATTGCAGTTGTTTGGATAGTCACACAGTCGTTAAGTGAATCCGGCTTCCCCATTGGGTTTGCTTGTGCAGAAGGTCGCCAAAGGGGATCACATAACCACCATCACCACCCCTGGATGCTGCAACTGTCATAAATACGAGTCAGCTGCCAAGCACCTGAATTTTGAGCACCTGACCATGGGGAGGCTGCAACGTGTAGGGATGCAGTGTGAAAAAAAACGGCCCTAAGTTATTTTTTTCCCCCAGTGTCGTCGTAACTTCGAATGGTCACTAAACGAGTTGCAAGTGGCAAGCCGAGGACTACCTTGTAAACCAGCGAAGTGGTCCAACTGAGCTCGGAAGTCCCTCCTCCAGAAACACAGGGCGAGCTTGAACCCCTCTTTCCTTTTTCCTAATTCTAGGGTCAACCGCGTCAATCACGTCCCGTCGTCCCGGCAACACTTCCTTCACGCTCTCAACCAAATCTCCGAAAGGGCGGGGGGGGGTTGGCTCAACGACGCTAAGACTATCGGAGCCCGGAAATGACGAACTTGGAAGCCGGAAGCCGGTAAGAGCCGTGCGCCGCTGTCGGGTTCCACGTGGTTTTTGCCGAGTTCCACCCACATGGCTGCTCCAGCGGGTCGGCGGAAGGTGGGTTGCGGCTGAGCGGAGCGCGGTGTGGGGAGGACGGAAGATTGGGGAGAAGCAATACCGTCAGGGGGGGATCCCGGGGACCTTCGCCTGCCTCCTCTTGGGACCACAGCCCCCATCGTCCACGGCCGGGGGAGGGGGTCAAAGACGATGGGAGTTGTAGTCCGGGGCTACAACTCGCAGTCTCTTCCCCTTCGCTTTGTTTCAGGGCTTGGGGGTGGGGTGGGGACGGGGTGGTGGTGATGGTGGAAGGCAACCATAGCCTGGCATGGCCCAAGTTGACCAGAGCTTGATCCGTTGAACTGTAGGGTTGGGCTAGAAGACCTCGAAGGTCCCTTTTATTATGCTGTTATTTTGATGAATGTATCCCAGCATCTCAACTTTGGGGGGTGTAGTTAATTTTGAGATGGTGGGGAGGAAACGAACTTTTTTCCTCGCGCCCCACCCACCCCCACCCCAAATATATTTCCTGCAAAATCTATTTTGATGGATGCTGCCTCCCGTTTCTTGCAGCAGCTCGTGTCAGGTAGTCAAGCCGCTTGACGGAGTAGAGTTGGTGGGCCCAAAGCCGCTTTGTGGAGTTTGGTTGGCTGCAGGTGGACCAGGATCCATTGCCTTGTTTCAGGGGGCTTTTGCTTCCTTGCAAACCTGGGGTGCCTGCTGGCTTCTCATTCAAGCGAGACCCAAGGACGGATCTTATTTATTGAAGTTTATTGCGTTGGGTGTCCCAAAGGTGCTTTTTTTTTTTTTTCAAGAGGCAACTGGACTTTTCTGCTTTTTCTTTGAAGACCTTTGGCTTCTTATCTCCAGGTGGCCTTAACAAATGACCAACTGTCTTGTCTGCAAGGAGTGTAAATCCTTCCATTCCCCACCATCCCAGTAAGAGCTGAAGAAGCTTGGGTGAGAAGCGACATGTCTTCAAAAGAAAAAAAAAAACAGAAAGTCCAGTTGCCTAGTGAAAAAAAAGCACCTTTGGGACAAGCATGACCTGAATGACTGAGAATCTCTACAGACTTTTAGCTATACAATTTGGGATGAACACCCTTTCAATGGTGTGGGAGTAAGAATGGATTTCCAAGTGGAAAAAAAATTGCAGACCACAGGAACCAGGAGCAATATTTAGGTGACTCTGAGGACACAGACAAACCTCTAAAAGGATGCAAATGACTAGCTGTCTGCAAGGAGTAGAAATCCTTCCCTTCCCCACCATCCAGTCAGAGCTAAAGAAGCTTCTCAGATGAGAAGTGAAATGTCTTAAGAAAAATCAGACTGTCCAGTTGCCTCTTGAAAAAAGCACCTTTGGGTCAACCATGACCTGAATGATGGAGAATCTTCATAGATTTTTAGCCGTGCACTTTGGGATGAACTCCCTTGAATGGTGTGGGAGTATGAATGGATTTCCCTAAAATGGCAGGCTACAGGAACCATTTGCACCACTCAGGTGATCCTGAGGACACAGATAAAACCTCCAAGTGGCCTCAACGACTCTCTAAAAAGGATGCAAATGACCAGCTGTCTGCAAGGAATATAAAATCTATTCCCCACCATCCTGTCAGAGCTGAAGAAGCTTCTTGGATGAGAAGCAAAATATCTTCAAAGAAAAAACAAGAAAGTCCAGTTGCCTCCTGAAAAATGCACCTTTGGGACAACCATGACTTGGATGACTGAGAATCTTCATAGACAGCAGAGGTGGAAGGGACCTTGGAGGTCTTCTAGTCCAACCCTCTGCTCTTAATCTTAAGCCACCCCACAGTCACCTTGAATGGGAGATGGGTGACAAAGCAGTTTAATAAACAAATAAATAAAATTAACTGGGGGCTGAAAACAGAAAGAGTATTGCAGTAGTTAAAGGATGGTATAAAAAGAATGGGCAGTTACAGGTAATGCCTGACTTACGACCACAATTGGGCCCAAAAATTTCTGTTGCTAAGCGAGACAGTTAAGTGAATTTTGCACCATTTTATGATGATGATGATTTATATATGTTTTATGGGTAATTTTATTTTGCCCCATTTTATGACCTTTCTTGCCGCAGTTGTTAAACGAATCGTAGTAAAACTAGGTTCCCCATTGACTTCCCTGGATACTGCAACCATCATAAATACAAGTTAGTGCCCGAGCATCTGAGTTTGGATCATGTGACCATTATTGGGGATGCTGCAAGAGTCTTAAACGTGAAAACTAGTCACAAGTCCCTTTTTTTCTGGGCCGTTGTAACTCTGAATGGTCACTAAACCAAAGGCTGTAAGTTAAGGACTCTGTATAATTCTTGAGCAGCGTAGTTTTCAAAGATGAATAACTGGACAAACCTTAACAGTAAAGAAAAGCTTAAAAGCTCACAAAGAAGGAGACACAGTAAATAAATAAGGCTTAAAAGCTCATGAAGGAGGGGAATAAATACGAAATACAGTTTAAAAGTTTGTGAGGGAGGAGAATTAGTTCTAATTCTGTTCTTGGGCTTCAAAGAGGCACTGGCTGCCTGGGGAATTTTGGAATTGAAGTCTATACCTTTTAAAAGTTGGTAAGGTTGAAAAAACAAGGGACGCGGTGGCTCGGGGGCTAAGACACTGAGCTAGTCGATCACAAAGGTCAGCAGTTCGGCGGTTTGAATCCCCAGTGCCGCGTAACAGAGTGAGCTCCCGTTATTTGTCCCAGCTTCTGCCAACCTAGCGGTTCCGAAAGCATGTAAAAAATGCAAGTAGAAAAATAGGGACCACTTTGGTGGGAAGGGAACTGCATTCCGTGTGCCTTCGGCCGACTATATGACCATGGAGACGTCTTCGGACAGCGCCAGCTCTTCGGCTTTGCCTCCTAGAGCTGGAAACTACAAGCACATATATGCGAGGGGAACCTTTACCTTTAGATAGATAGATGTTGAGGTCCCTTGTGGTTGTAAGGCAAGGACTGGCTGTATCGGTTTGATATCCTGCTCTTTTTTAGTGTAGTTCTTTATTCTTTCTTGGCCAAGTGTGATTGGAAACACAAGGAATTTGTCTTGGTGTAAATACTCTCAGTGTACATATAAGAAAAGATACATTCCTCAAGAGTCAAGAATCAAGTTAATAATAGTCATAGGGTACAATAAGCAATTGAATCATACTAGGAAACAGTCAAATAGGATATTGGAATATAGATTAGATTAGATTAGAATAGGATAGAATAGAATAGAATAGAATATAGAATAGAATAGAATAGAATTCTTTTATTGGCCAAGTATGATTGGACACACAAGGAATTTGTCTTGGTGTAAATACTCTCAGTGTACATAAAAGAAAAGATACACTCCTCAAGAGTCAAGAATCATCAGGTACAACACTTAATGATAGTCATAGGGTACAATAAGCAATCAAATCATACTAGGAAACAGTCAATATAAATCGTAAGGATACAAGCGACAAAGCCGTACAGTCCTACAGTCCCAAGTGGGAGTGGATGGGTGAAAGGAAAGGAGGTTTAATAGTAATGCATAAAATAAAATATTTATAAAAATAATCATAAAATTTTAAGGTTGAAAAAAAAACACACCACAAAGCCAAGGTGGAAAAAATGAATCTAGAACAGGTATGGAAAACAGGAAGGGGGCTTCCCTCTTTTGTGACCACGGTGTAAAAAACAGACCAGGCAGCAGGATTGTTAAATCGACAAAAATCAGCATCCTTATTTGGGTGAATAATTCCCTTTCTTTTTTTGTGTGTGTGTTGCTGTTACCTGCAGATGTTACCTGAAAGCGATGAGGGAACTAAAGATCCAGAGAAGGAAGAGAAACAAAATGGCATCCCTAAGGAAGAGAAAGCGAAGGGAAAGAAACGGGCTGCCTCGCCTGAAGGCCTCTTGAAGCCGGTGAAATTGGGCAAAGGTGAGCTGTACAAGGTGCCCACCAACGAGGAGCTGAGCCATCTCAAGGAGACCGAGAACCTGTTCCATTCCAACCTCCTTCGCCTTCAGGTCAGTTCGGCTATCAGCGTTCCAACCTCCAACGCAATAGACTCCGAGAATATCGTCTTCCCAAAGATCCACTTTATTAAAGACTAGCTTCGCTACGCAGCTATGCGATCGGGCTTAGTTTTTGGGGAGGAAAATAGGGGGGAAACTCTGCCTCTGCCTAACCAGCATTCATCGGTATTCATCTGTCTAGCGTCCTGTCAGTGTGTGAGAGAGTTGAGGGCTGTTTGGAAAGTGAAAGAGTATTTGCTGTGTGAGCAAGAAGGAGACAGCAAGGAGCCTGGGTGTGGCTTAGCTCAACTGTTCTGGACTAAAGCTGGCGCTCTGGAACTGAAATTCCTCTGCTTGTGTTTTGCACTTGGAAGATATTTCTTTTCAGGTGGGGAGGGGGAGTAGAACTCCTTAGCATCAGAGCGTATTATATAGGATAAGACGAATGCTGTGATGGTCATTTCGAAAAATCCTTTCTTAGTGAGCCCCGAGAAGCCAAGAGGAACCTATGTGCCAAATTTCAAGTTTGTAGGCTTTACGGTTCTGGAGATTTTGTGATGATGCGTGAGGGGTATTTTGCTTTTATATCTATATATATAGATAGAAAATAGATAGAAAATAGAAAATGTCATATTGGCACATCTGGGGAAAACCCGAATCAGAGAGTTCTGGGTTTTCCCTAACCCAAAGAAAACCCAAAATTCTACCCCTGCACCCAATCATCTATCGCATGGTCCAATCCTCACTTCGGTCCAACTGGAGGTACTACCCCCAGCCACTCCCCTCCAGGTGCCGGGTAACATGTCCTTGACTTTCTGAGAAAGGAATGTTGTTGTGGCTAATCTTCCACCGCTCCCTGAGATCCCAAATCCCTAGGCACTGAATGTGGCAGCTCAGAAGCCTCAAAAAGAAAAATGGCTTTCAAGCAGACATCAGCTTGGGAAATTGGAAGGGAGAGTCAAGTCAAGACAACGAAGTTGCTCACTGTGGTTAGTTATGAGTAACTCTTGTGTTGCTTGTGCTTCAAGCTTGGTGGGTGAAACAGATTTGGCCAGGGGAACCAGAAGGGTGATTCGTATAACAAAAGGAAGATCCGAACGTTTTGACACCCCCCATTTTGATCATGACGCCGACTCCTCATCCCGATAAAACCCCTTTTATTTAGGTCAAAGGGAATTCCTCTCCAGCAAAGTCCCAGCAAACAGTCTTTCAAGAGATTATACAATGACAGACCTTAACAAGCTTGGAGAGTTGCCAAGCCGATAGCTTCCAAATGCCACACTGTAGCAGCAATTACTTGGCAAGAAGTCAGGAATAGATCCTCACCCTAATGAATTGAACTAATTGTCTCCTGCAAGAACCATTCCCCTTTCGCTCCTCTTTATTCCCTATGGGAGGGGCCATTCACCGTCCACCTGAGCCTTTACTCCTGAGTTGACCCTTGTTCCTTAATTGGTTCCCTTCCCCTGGCAGCTCTGTGCATGCGTACACTGGGAACAGGCTCCAGCTGTTCTTCTTCCCCACTGATCTCCGACTCCAAAGGCAGCTGATAACTGTCAGACGGCCCTGGCCCCCGCTCTGCCTTCGACACAGAGCCCTCGTCGGAGCCTTCTCCAGACTCCAGGACTGGCCCATGTTCCTCCCCAACCTCCTCACTGTCCGAGTCTGCCGCCAGCTCCGCTGGCCACTGGTGGGCTACAACAGTCTGACCCCCCCTATCTATTGCATTTTTTCTCCTTCTGCAGATCGAAGAACTGTTGAAAGAGGTGACCCTCAAGGAGAAGAGGAAGCAGAGAATCGAAGCCTTCCTTCACGAAATCAGCACCCTGCTTAACAATGTCCCAGAGGTTCCGGCGAGAGATGTACGCTTCAGATCCGTGGGGTTGATAGCATCTTGAGATACGTCTTTGAAGGTTCTCAGTCATCCAGGTCCTGGTTGTCCCAAAGGTGCTTTTTCAAAGAGGCAACTGGACTTTCTGTTTTTTTTTTCTTTGAAGACATTTCACTTCTCATCCAAGACGCTTCTTCCACTCGTGACTTTTCAGCTCTTCGGTCCAAACTGAAGAAGCGTCTTGGATAAGAAGCGAAAAGCCTTCAAGGAAAACCCAGAAAATTCAGTTGCCTCTTGAAAAAAAATCACTTTTGGTATATCTACGGAGGTTCTCAGTCATCTGTGTCACAGTTTGTCCCAAAGGTGCTTTTCCAAAATGCAACTAGACTTTCTTAATTTTTTCCCCTTGAGAACATTTCACTTCTCATCCAAGAAGTTTCTCTGGTTCTGACTTTGAGCTCTTCAGTCAGAACCGAAGAAGCCTCCTGAACAGGAAGCGAAACGTTTTCAAGGGGTGGGAAAAAAAACCAAGAAAGTCCAGTTGCTTTTTGAAAAAAAAACAAAAAACACCTTTGGGACGTCTTGAGACTTGTTTCTTAGGAAGCTACTGTACTCCATAGATCTTCCTTTCTGGGAAGTGGGTTTAACGTCGCAGCCTTTATCAACTCTCGCTCTTGTTCCTTGGTTTGTTTGTTTTTTTGTGGATTTCCAGATTTGGGATCCCTCAGGATCGCTTCCCTGCACAGCCAAGGGTATCAACTGTCCTACTAACAGCCCATAAAAGCAAACATCTTCAGGAGCGTTAAAATCCTAAAAGCAAATAGTTATGGAATACATCATTCTGGCACAGAAGAAAGCAAAACCACCTCTAAATTTTCCCCGACTGCTGTAATGACACAGGAGAAAGCGCAAAGGTCACACAGCCAGCTGAGAGTCCAAACTTCCATTTAAGGCTTCAAATTTCCCCCCAAACACCCTCACATTATTGGCAAATCCCAGAGCAAAATGTGCACACACACACACACACACACACGGCAGCCTATGGCTGCGCCCAGTCCAGCAAAGCAAAGGAACAGGGAAATGAGTCCACAAACCAAGGAGCAAACAATGAGTCCGCAAAGTCAGGAAGAAGGCTCTGAGTCCACGAAGGAAGGAAGAAGTGTTGAGATATTCCCCGTTAGGAGAATGAGTGCACTCAGGGAAACGTAGTGAGAGTGGTAAGGAACCAGCATACAGATACACTGAATAGTAAAATGTAGGTTTTACTTCCAGTAAATGAGTAAACAAAGTCCAACAAACAGTCCAAATCATACATGGTTAAAGCAGTTAGTATCAGTCCAGGGATAATCCAAAAACGAAGTCAAGTATCATAAAGTTCAATAAACGGAGTTTGCTAACAGTTGCAAGACTCACAGCAATCCAAGCAGAACGATGATCAGGCAAAACAGGAAATGCAAGAAGAACAAACCAGGTTTCTGGCTCCATCTTATGGCTGTTGGAAGAACCTCAGCCAATCACAATTACAGCCTTCTCTTAAAGAAATAACAGTATTAAATAACTATCCTGGTTTATATATTGCCAACCCAACTGTTAGGTGAGTATCATTCCTAACAAGAAGCAACTCCCAAATGTCAGTACTGGCACACCAAACTCTACCAACTCAGCGTATGTTCCTGACAAGCACCCGTCCCCACATCATCTCTTTAAATCTTGGTCCCCAGGTGTGAAGAGGGGCGGGGCGCTCTCGTTCCAAGTTGTTGGGTCAACCTGCGCTGTTCCCGCCTTCTCTCCACTCTCTGTGCTCAGGGATCAGGAGGGGGCAGCCCTTGCTCATCGCCTGAGAGTGCTGTCGCTCCTCATTTCCTCTGCTTGCCATCTCTTGGTCATCCTGCCCCCCGTTCTTCCCTGCTAACAAGCCGTCCCAATCCTGAGGGGCCCTGGGCTGCCTCGGCCTGCTCCTCCCCACATTCCTCCAAAGCCGATGAAGCCACCCGTCCCTCGATCTCCCATCGGCTTGTCCTCCACAGATTCAGGTTCTGAGGGGACGGGTCAGATTGAAAAGTTGAAAAGGAATAACAGATAATCAGAGTTGGAAGGGACCTTGTCGGCCATCTAGCCCAACCCCCTGCCCAAGCAGGAGACCCTACACCATTTCTGACAGATGGCAGTCCAATCTCTTCTTGAAAGTCTCAAGTGATGGCGCTCCCACAACTTCCGAGGGCAACTTTTTGTTCCATAGGTTGATTGTTCTCACTGTCAGAAAGTTTCTCCTTATTTCCAGGTTGAATCCTTGTTCAGTTTCCAACCATTATTCCTTCTCCGGCCTTTGGGTGCCTTGAAGAATAGCTTGAACCCCCTTCCTCCTCCTCTCTGGGGCAGCCCCTCAAATATTGGAAGACTGTTATCCTGTCTCCCCTGGTCCTTCTCTTCCCTAGATTAGCCAGGCCCAGTTCCTGCAACCGTTCTTCATGTGTTTTAGTCTCCAGTCCCCTAATCATTCTGGTTGCTCTTCTCTGTACTTTTTCTAGAGTTTCAACATCTTTTTTATAATGTGGTGAACAAAACTGGATGCAGGACTCTAGGTGTGGTCTTACTAAGGCTTTATAGAGTGGTGTTAGTACCTCCCTTGATCTCGATTGTATCCCTCTGTTAATGCAACTTAGGATTGCATTAGCATTTTTGGCTGCTGCTGCACACTCACTGCTGGCTCCTATTTAGCTGGTTGTCCACTAAGACTCCAAGATCCCTCTCCCAGTTCCTGCTATTGAGCCTGGTTTCTACCAGTCTATATGTGTCCTTTTGGTTTTTCAATAATAAGTCACAGGAAGCTTCAGCGTTTTTTCAATCTTGACAAAGGGGTTCCTAAGAGCAACACTCGGATCTAGAGACCAATGTCTCCAGAAAATAAGGAATAGGGACAGCTGCCATGTTTTACTGAGATGATGAGGTCCTGGAAAGAGTGCAGAGAACAGCAACCAAGATGGTTGGGGTGTGGAGGTTAAATCATATCACGGATGTTTGAGGGAACTAGTCTATCGAAGAGAAGGATTTGGGGGGCACGATAAGTATCTTCTGCTTCCTGAGGGGTTTTCACAGAGAAGAAGGGGGTCAACCTCTCCTCCCAAGGCACCTGAGAGGCAGGATAAGAAGCAATGAATGGAAGCTCCTCAAGACCAGCAGAGATTTGTGGCTGAATTGTGGTTGTTACGTCAAGGATTACCTGTATTTTTGGGGATTCTTCTGTTGGGACCACCTGGGACCTCTCCCACAGAACCTCAGCCTGGTCCTGATTCAAGGATAAAAGGGTGGTGTCAACTCCTAAAACATTTCTCTGGTCTTTTTAGAGTTTGCCCACAGAAAGGGAGCGGGGAGCAGTGCGGCAGCTTGGAAATCGAAAGTGCATTCCATAAATAGTTTTTCAAAGATAGTAACTAGGCGACTGAAGTTTCTGCCCCGCAAGTATCTAACTGGAGAGCCTGATTGATGACTCTGGGCTATGGAGGTGTCCCATTGGAGAATATGAATTACAATACACCCAGGGTGTGGAGGAAAACCAGGGTCGAGGGTGACAGTGAATGATGTGTCTCAGAGTCGGCTGTACCCAGGCAGTGCTGGCATGTTAACTCCCAATAAATCCTTTTGAAGTTTGGCTCGAGACTCATGATTTAAATGGGGGTGAATGCTGGAATCCTGACAGGTGAATTCTACATTTTTGTTTTTTTTTTCAGATCACTGACCAGTCCTGGCTCCCCACAGGAGTGAAAGTCCCTATCCTGCAGCTTCCTTTCAAGGTGAAAGGGAAGTTCCACTTTCTGCCCCCAGTAGAGGTGAACGTGGTAGGGAGTTACCTGCTTGGCACCTGCATCAAGCCGGACGTGAACGTGGACGTGGCAGTGATTATGCCCAAGGTGAGTGGCCCCGGGCAGACGTGAAGGTTCCCTTTTAATTTTATTATTCATATTTATTTTTAACCCCTCTTTATTATTTTTTGGTAAAGAACTCCAGGTGACAGACATACCAACGCTCCTGGTTCTACCTATTTTCCCCACATCAACAATCTAATGTGGGAGAGGGGGCTTTCGTGCCTAAGGCAGAACTAGAACTCACTGTCTCCTGGTGATCGGTCCAAAGTCCACTAGGCGCCTTTCATGCCTAAGATGAAACTAGAACTCACCGTCTCCTGGTGATCGGCCCAAAGTCCACTAGGCGCCTTTCATGCCTAAGATGAAACTAGAACTCACCGTCTCCTGGTGATCGGCCCAAAGTCCACTAGGCGCCTTTCATGCCTAAGATGAAACTAGAACTCACCGTCTCCTGGTGATCGGCCCAAAGTCACCCAGCTGGCTTTCATGCCTAAGGCGGAACTAGAACTCACCGTCTCCCGGTGAGAGGCTCAAAGTCACCCAGCCAGTTTTCATGCCTAAGGCAAGACTAGAACTCACCTTCTCCTAGTGATTGGCCCAAAGTCACCCAGCTGGCTTTCATGCCTAAAGCGGAACTAGAACTCACCGTCTCCCGGTGAGAGGCTCAAAGTCACCCAGCCTGTTCTGCATGCCTAGGGCACGATTAGAACTCGGGGTCTCCTGGTGATGGGCCTAAAGTCACTCAACTGCCTTTGAGGCCAAGGTGGGTACTAGAACTCACAGTCTCCTCATTTCTAGCTTGGTGCCTTCCCCATTAGACCAAAGGGATAGTAAAGAGGGTTAATAACATTGGGAAGATGCTCAGCGCATGAAGAGTTCTTTTTCGTGCTCGTTGGTGTTCTGTTCTCGGCCACGCTTCTGCAAAACCTGCTTAGTGAATGTCTTGCTTAGCAACATACACCTGGGGCTCAATTGAGGCCATAGGTCAAGGACTACCTGAAAACGGCTTTTGTCTTGTTAGGAAGTGTTCCAAGAGAAGGACAACCTCAACCAGCGCTACCACCGCAAGAGGGCCCTCTACCTGGCCCACCTGGCCCAACACCTGGCTGAGACAAACCGCTTTGGGAGCGTGGCCTTCGCCTACCAGAATGGCAACCATTTGAAGCCCATTGTGCTCCTCCAGCCACAAGGTAAGCTGGGTGTTGGGGAGGGGAAAGGAAGGATTTTGCGCACGTGGCTAAAAGTGGGGGAGTAAAAGAACCGTGGAGAGGAGGAAGCAGGCAGCTTCCTTGGAAGAGAAGAGGTTTTGCTGTCATCTTTCAGGACTCGTTTTTACTTCCTTTCGTTCTCTCCAACCCTTCCGACCCTTCCTTCCTTTCCTTCCCTTCCCTTCCCTTCAGACTCTCCCTTCTTGTCTCCTTCCTTCCCTTCCTCTCTTCCCCTCCCTCCCTCCCCTTCTGACTCTCCCTTCTTGTCTCCTTCCCTCCTTCCCCTTCCCTCCCTCCCTTCCCCTTCTTCCCTCCCCTCCCTTTCCCTTTCCCTTCCCTTCCGACTCTCCCTTCTTGTCTCTTTCCTTCCCTCCCTCCCTTTCCTCCCTCCCCTCCCTTTCCCTTCCCTTCTGAGCCTTCCCTCCCTTCCTCTTCTGACTCTCTCTCCCTTCTTGTCTCTTTCCTTCCCTCCCATTCCTTTCACTTCCCTCCAAACTCTCCTTCCCTCCCTCCCTCATCATTTCCTTCTGACTCTCTTCGTTTTTGTCTCCCACTCCCTTTCCTTCCTTCCTTCCTTCCTTCCTTCCTTCCTTCCTTCCTTCCTTCCTCCCTCCCTCCCTCCCTCCCTCCCTCCCTCCCTCCCTCCCTCCCTTCCTTTCCCACTCTCTTCTTTCTTGTCTCCTTCCCTCCCTCCCTCCCTCCCCCTCCATCCATCCATCCTTCTTCCTCAGCCTGCCAGGCCCCCATCCAAGTACTAAACCAGGGCCCCTCCTGCTTAGCTTCCGAGACTTCATAACCTCCTTTCTGGTCTTCCCACCATTGTGCCCGATTCCCATCTTTTCGGAGGTTTTTTGAAAGGCTAATAAAGCCCAAAGCCAAACAGACAGGACTCTGATTGCGTCTCTCTCTCTCTCTGTGTGTCTGTTTGTATGTAACAACAAGTCATTTTGGACAACGTCCACATTGCTAATTTTCCCTTTTTCTTCTCTTCTCCCTTCCTTCTTTTCCTCCCCGTCCGCCTGGGTGTGTGTGTGTGTGTGTCTGCAGGGAAGGACGCAAAGACGGTGAGAGTCCGCCTCCATGCCTGCTCCGCGCCTGGCGTCTTCCGGCCTCTCCGTTTGCACCCCAGCAAAAACAACATCCGGACTGCTTGGTTCACGGAGAAGGACTCGCCCGGGACAGGTAAACTGCGAAGACGTTCAGCTGGCGTTCCCCAACCATGGCCGCTTTCAAACACGTGGACTCCGACTCCCAGAATTCTGCCTGGGGAATTCTGGGAAATGAAGTCCACGTGTGTCATGCCCCTACTCTGAGAGAGAGGAGGAACAGCCGACAGGGAGTGGGGCACATGTGCACGCCCAGTAGGGCTTTTCCGGGCGACCTCTCATGTTCCAGCAGAAATGGCTCTGCATGCCACCTCTGGCACGGGTGCCATAAGTTCGTCATCACTATTGCCCTATGCAATTTCAGACAAATGGCTATCCAATCTTTTCTTCAAAACC
Organism: Notechis scutatus; assembly: GCF_049901735.1. Lineage (NCBI taxonomy): Eukaryota > Metazoa > Chordata > Lepidosauria > Squamata > Elapidae > Notechis > Notechis scutatus. The sequence continues at coordinate 265,406,001 of NC_142010.1, read as the reverse complement.
TCCAGTGATGGAGCACCCACAACTTCTGGTGGCAGGCTGTTCCACTGGTTCATTGTCCTCTCACTGTCAGGAAATTTCTCCCCTAGTTCCAGGTTGCTTCTCCCCTTGGTTAGTAATTGGTTTGCATGCCCTTACTTGTTGCTCCAGCTGAAATAGAATTCTATATAGAACAGAATAGAATTCTTTTATTGGCCAAGTGTGGTGGACACACAAGGAATTTGTCTTAATGCAAATACTCTCAGTATACATAAAAGAAAAGATACATTCATCAAGAATCATAGGTACAACACTTATAGTCATAGGGTACAATAAGCCATCAATTCAGATAGAGAGATAGATAAGAAAGAAGGAAGGAAGGAAGGAAAGAAAAGAAAAGAAAAATAGAATTCTTTTATTGGCCAAGTATGATTGGACACACAAGGAATTTGTCTTGGTGCAAATACTCTTTCAGTGTACATAAAAGAAAAGATACATTTGTCAAGAGTCAAGAATCATCAGGTACAACACTTAATGATAGTCATAGGGTACAATAACCAATCAAATCAGATAGAGAAAGAAAGAGAGAAAGAAAAATAAATAAATAAATAAATAAATAAATAATAGAGTTCTTTATTGGCCAAGTGTGGTTGGACATACAAGGAATTTGTCTTTGGTGCAAATGCTCTCAGTGTACATAAAAGAAAAGATACATTTGTCAAGAGTCAAGAATCATCAGGTACAACACTTAATGATAGTCATAGGATACAATAACCAATCAAATCAGATAGAGAAAGAAAGAAAGAAAAATAAAAATAAATAAATAAATAAATAATAGAGTTCTTTATTGGCCAAGTGTGGTTGGACATACAAGGAATTTGTCTTTGGTGCAAATGATCTCAGTGTACATAAAAGAAAAGATACATTTGTCAAGAATCAACAGGTACAACACTTAACAATAGTCATAGGGTACAATAACCAATCAAATCAGATAGAGAGAGAAAGAAAGAGAGAAAGAAAAATAAAAATAAAAATAAATAAATAAATGAGTTCTTTATTGGCCAAGTGTGGTTGGACATACAAGGAATTTGTCTTTGGTGCATAAGCTTTCAGTATACATAAAAGAAAAGGCATATTCGTCAAGAATCATAAGGCACAACACTTAATGATAGTCATAGGGTACAATTAGCAATCAAATCATACTAGGAAACAGTCAATATAAATCATAAGGATACAAGCGACAAAGTTGCAGTCATACAGTCGCAAGTGGGAGGGGATGGGTGATAAGGAGTGATGAGAAGCTTAATAGTAATAGTAGTGCAGACTTTGTAAATAATTGGACAGTGTTGAGGGAATTATTTGTTTAGCAGAGTGATGGCGTTCAGGGAAAAGCTCTCCTTGGGTCTAGTTGTTGTGGTGTGCAGGGCTCTATAGCGTCGTTTTGGGGGAAGGAGTTGAAACAGTTTATGTCCGGGATGTGAGGGGCCTGTAACAGGAAGTGGGTCCGAAGAACCCTTTTGTCGGCATCCAGGTGAGATGGTCCTCAGCCTCTTTGCTTCTTTCCAGGAGTCGCCGAGCCCCCCACTCCACATTACAACAACTCCATTTTGTGGGACCTGGTGATGGAGACCAACCTGCTCTACCTCTCCGAGGCGGCCAGCGCCTTCCGAGGCTTCCAGGGCGGGGTGGCTCTCCTCAAAGTTTGGCTCCGGCAGCGAGAGCTTCATCAGGTAAACTTGTGGACTGGTTGAAATGGGTCAAAGCACAGAAGCTCTTTTGAGGTTTCTGTCAAGGATTGAAACTACAGCAGCTACTTGTCTCTTCGTTTCAACTTGCCGTGTGTGGGGGGAGAGAGGTGTTGCTTTTGAATGGGTTAAATCGGAGGTGTGCAGTCCTTGGTGCTTGCTGAGCTTGGGTGATTTCTTGCAGGCATTTCATGACCAAACTAGGTAACGTCAGCAGTGCTAGAAGGGAGTGGGATTTTGCCCTCTTGTTTATATAGAAGCGATTTGACCTAGAGTCCTGCATCCAGTTTCAAGTCACCACATTATAAAAAAGATGTTGAGACTCTAGAAAAAGTACAGAGAAGAGCAATTAGGGGACTGGAGACTAAAACACATGAAGAACGGTTGCAGGAACTGGGCCTGGCTAGTCGAGAAGAGAAAGACCAGGGGAGACAGGATAACGGTCTTCCAATATTTGAAGGGCTTCCACAGAGAGAAGGAAGGGGGTTCAAGCTATTCTCCAAGGCACCCGAAGGCCAGAGAAGGAATAATGGTTGGAAACTGAACAAGGAGAGATTCAACCTGGAAATAAGGAGAAACTTTCTGACAGTGAGAAGAATCAACCGATAGAACAGAAGTTGCCCTCGGAAGTTGTGGGAGCGCCATCACTGGAAACTTTCAAGAAGAGATTGGACTGCCATCTGTCAGAAATGGTGTAGGGTCTCACGCTTGGGCGGGGGGTTGGACTAGATGACCTACAAGGTCCCTTCCAACTCTGATTATCTGTTACTCTGATTATCTGTCTCCACTCCCCTTAAGCACTGGTGATGTGTCCTAGTTGGGTGATGAAATGTCCGCAAGCAAGCAAGCAAAATCGGAGAGCACCGCGGACCCCACATTTCTCTACTCTTTCCACCAGAAGGAAGAATTTGTAGGCAAGGAGAAAAAGGGAAGGTGTGACCTGCGTGTCGAAAGTTGAGATCCGTTTGTGGTTCTGTGCAAAGAAGTGCAAACGATACACAAGCATTAGGTGGCATTAAGGTTGTTGTTTTTTTTAATCAAGATTATGAGCCCTGTGTGTTTTTGGCTGTGGACGGAAGGTATGCGTTTGTGTTAACTTTTCACTTCCTTCACCCTTTCCCAGGGTCTGGGATGTTTCAACGGCTTCATGGCCTCCATGCTGGTGGGATACCTCCTGGCCACCCACAAGATCAGCAAAATGATGAGTGCATATCAGGTGCTGCGAAACGCCCTCCATTTCTTAGGTAAGTTGCTCCGACAAGAATAAAACATGCTTTGCTAGCAGCACTGGCCCATGCGCAGTTTGTATATATAAACTGTCCTCAGAGCTGCAGCCCATGAAGGGAATCAGGGCCCCTTCCTCCCTCATAGACCACGCCATTCATGTTTCTTCCTTAACCTCTCCTCCCTGCATGACCTAGGATGAAGAGGGGATGGGCCTGGGTCTTCCTCTGAACGCCCAGCCAGCCTGTGCCCTTCCCCAGCTTCCTCCACAACCTCCAGAGCCACACTTCCACTCCCTGTTCGTCCTCTCCCTCAGAGTCAGACTCCAACGGAGGCATGACACAGTGAGGAGGTTGTGGAGGAACATGGGCCAGTCCTGGAGTCTGGGGAAGGCTCTGATGAGGGCTCTGCCTCAGAGGCAGAGATGGGTCCAGGGCTGTCCGACAGTTAATCAGCTGCCTTCGGAGTCGGAGATCAGTGAGGCAGAAGAACAGCTGGAGCCTGTTCCCAGTGTGTGCATGCACAGAGCTGCCAGAAGAAGGGAACAGCTGAGGAACAAGGGCCGACTTGGGAGTAAAGCTACAGTGTATGGTGAATGGCCCCTCCCCTAGAGAATAAAAGAGGAGCGAAAGGGGAGTGGGGCTTTCCAGGAGACAATTAGTTCATGCTTGCTAAGTATTGTGGCACCTGAAAGATATTGGCCTGGCGCCTCTCCAAGCCTGATAAAGGTCTGTAATTGGGAGCTATCTTGAAGGACTGTTGGCCGGGACTTTGCTGGAAAGGAAATTCTTTGTAAATTAAATAAAAAGGGTTTATCGGGATGAGGACTCAGCTTTGTGCTGTTGGGGAAGCCTAGGTCAGAAGAGTTGGGTCAAACTTTAGATGGAATCTGTGTGGGAGGGAGGGATGGAGAAAGGAATGGGGTTTTGTTTTTTTTATTGTTTTCCCTTCTGAGGAATTACCTCTGTGAAGGAAAGGAAGCATGCAATTTTTCTGAAGTGCTAAAATGCTAGGTGTAAGATGATGCAGCAAGGAGGTACATAAATAAATGGAAGGATAAAGGAGCTACGCAGAATCCAGAGAAGCAATTCCTTTGGCAGATATATATTCCCTTCCCATCCCATCTTTTTTCCTTCCCTCCCTCCCTCTGATTTCTTTTCCTTTCCTTCCCTCCCTCCCTCCTCTGATCCCTTTCCTTCCCTTCCTGCCTTTTCTCCTTCCCTCCCTCCTCCTGTAATGTCTTTTCCTCCCTTCTCTCTCTCCCTCCCATCCCATCTTTTTCCTTCCCTTCTCTGAGTTTCCTTCCTTCTTTCCTTTCCTTTCCTTTCCTTTCCTTTCCTTTCCTTTCCTTTCCTTTCCTTCCCTTCCCTTCCCTTCCCTTCCCTTCCCTTCCCTTCCCTTCCCTTCCCTTCCCTTCCCTTCCCTTCCTTCCTCCCTCCCTCCCTCCCTCCCTCCCTCCCTCCCGCTTGGGCAGTTTGAGCTTTCTGAGTTGGCGCAGAAAGAACATTCTTTGTTGTTCTTTTTTGATGCCGTTTTTGATGTTAGGTGTCCATTTTAGGCCATGTGGTATAGTAGAACCTAGAAATTTGAAGGTCTCTACTGTTGACACTGTGTTGTCTAGTATTGTAAGAGGTGGTATTATGGGAGGGTTTCTTCTAAAGTCCACCACCATTTCTACGGTTTTGAGTGTGTTCAGTTCCAGATTGTTCCGGTTGCACCACGAGGCAAGTTGTATAACCTCCCACCTGTATCCGGATTCGTCAAATTCATGGCAACTGACTCATATTTATGGCGGTTGCAGTGTCCCGGGGTCACTTATCCAACTTTTGCGACTTTGATAAACAAAGTCAGTTGGGGAAGCCAGTTTCGCTTAAAGACCCTGTGACTAAATTAACAACTGAAGCGATTGACTTAACAACGGTGGCAAGAAAAGTCGTAAAATGGGAGAAAGCGAACTTAACGAATGTCTGGCTTAGCAACAGATATTTGTTGTAAGTCAAGGACTACCTGGAACTGCCTCCTTTTTTTATACCGCCCTTTAACTTTTGATCTCCGTTGTGGACGTAAGTCAAAAACTACCCGTAGGATGGGGGACTCCAAAGTGATTAATTCCCTTTTTCTTCTTCCTTCCCAGCTACTACTGATCTTACTACATCTGGAATCAGCCTCTCAAAAGACAGAGAACCCAGCCTGGTAAGAGAGACCTCTGAGTTATTTACTGATGGATTCAGCTGGAGATGGAGGATCACATTTTAAGCTTATTATGTAAAAAAGTAAAAATGTTGATTATGTAAAAAAGATGTTGAGACTCTAGAAAGAGCGTAGAGAAGAGCAACAGAGATGATTAGGGGACTGGAGGCTAAAATATGTAAAGAACGGCTGCTGGAATTGGGTATGTCTAGTGTGGTGAAAAGAAGGATTAAGGGGGAATGTGATAGCAGTCTTCCAAGATTTGAGGGGCTGCCCCAAAGAAGAGGGAGACAATCATATTCTCCAAAGCCCCAGGCAGGATAAGAGGCAACGGATGGAAACTAATCAAGGAGAGGACCAGCCTAGAACTAAGGAGACATTTCCTGTCAGTGAGAACAATTAATCAGTGGAACAATTTGCCTCCAGAGGTTGTGAATGCTCCAACACTGGAAGGTTTTAAAGAAGAGATTAGATAACCCTTTGTCTGAAATGGTAGAGGGTTTCCTGCCTAGGCAGGCGGTTGGGCTAGAAGACCTCCAAGGTCCCTTCTACCTATTCTACTATTCTATATTCTATTCTGTTCTGTTCCATTCCGTTCCATTCCATTCCATATTTTCTTTCCTATTCCATTCCTATTCTTTCCTATTCTTTTCTATTCTATTCTATTCTATTCTATTCTATTCTATTCTATTCTATTCCATTCCATTCCATTCCATTCCATTCCATTCCATTCTATTCCTATTCTATTCTATTCTATTCTATTCTATTCTATTCTATTCTATTCTATTCTATTCTATTCTATTCTATTCTATTCCATTCCATTCCATTCCATTCCTATTCTATTCCTATTCTATTCCTATTCCTATTCTATTCTATTCTATTCCTATTCTATTCTATTCTATTCTATTCTATTCTATTCTATTCTATTCTATTCTATTCTATTCTATTCTATTCTATTCTATTCCATTCCATTCCATTCCATTCCATTCCATTCCATTCCATTCCATTCCATTCTATTCTAGAAGCAATGGATGGAAACTAATCCAGGAGAAAAGCCATCAATTCTACTCTACTCTATTCTTCATCAGGGTGAGAATCTCCCTATTGAATAGGGAGCAAGTTGATGTGGGAGACCTAATGGTTTTGTAGTTAAAGTATGTTATGGACGTGAAAAAAAAAACCCAACTTTTTCTGTAATCTTGGAAGCATCCGGAATAACCTGGGCTAGGAAGAGTCTGTTGGCCCTGACTGTTGCCGGTTGAAATTGGAAATACTATTATCCACTTTTCCTCGAATTCAGAGATTGAATCTTAATCTGATTTTTTTAAAAAAACTGCACCAGTGATATTCATCACGAAGATATTAAATGAAGGGTAGTCCTTTGCCTCTCCACCTCTGTTTTAGTGTGAGCGTGAGATGCAGCTTCTCTTGGGTGATAGCTCGGCTCCCTGGAAGCTGCTACTCATGTTTTAATTGATTTTTGCAATCTTGATTTTCTTCTTAGCCTTCCCTGACGGACTTCCACCAGGCCTTCCAAGTGGTGTTTGTAGACTCTTCTGGACTGGTGAACCTGTGTGCGGATATGACTGCCAACACCTACAAGCAGGTAAAGGTGGGAGGAGTGAAGTTACTCCTGGAGCAGGCCAACAGGGAGTAGCAGCTGCTGAGTAGAAAGAAGAGTTTGAAGGACTCCACACAATCTGTTTGAATTCACGAGGTTGGATCCCATCCCGAACTGAACTACCGTGTTTCTCATATAATAAGGCCGGGTCTTTTTTTTTTTTTTGAGCCCTGAAAAAATAGCTAGGCCGTCTTTTCGGGGGTGACTTAATTCCCCCCCCCTTGCATTTTTGGGGCGGGCGGCGACAGCTTGGATGTTGACCTCGGTGTTGGTGGGGCAGTTCGTATCGGGGTCAATGCATGCAGCACCATATCCGGGTATGCAACAAAAGTACTTCCTAACGGCAAGCCCCCCACCATTCCCCCATTTTGCATATTTTAATATAGGCCTTAATTTGGGGGGGAGGGGCTTAATTTCATTTCATGCCTATAAAACATGCTGGGACTTCCTATTGGGGGAGGCCGTATTGTTGGAGAAACAGGGTAGATCTGTGCATAGTTGGTCCACGGCTTACGACCACACTATTTCTGTTGCTAAACAAGGCCGTTTCGCCCCATTTTACGACCTTTTCTCGCCACAGCTGTTAAGTGAAATCCTGCCGTTGTTAAGTTAGACACATGGTTTTTAAGTGAATCTGGCTTCCCGGGTTGTCTTGGCTTGTCAGAAGGTCGCAAAAGGAGGAATCGCTTGACTTTGGAACACAGCCACAGTCATAAGTATGAACCTGTCATGCCCCTGTCGGAGTCTGAATCCAAGGAGGAAGACGAACAGCCAACAGGGAGTGGGAGAGTGGCTCCGTTGGCTGGGGAGGAAACTCGGGAAGGGCAAAGTCTGGCTGGGCAGAGCAGGAGAGAGGTAGAACAAGGGAGAGGGGGTTCAGAGAAAGACCTGGGCCCAGCCCCTCTTCATCTTAGGGCATGCAGGGAGGAACGGAGAAGGGAGCAACGTGGGTTGCATGGCTTACAAGGGAGGAAAGGGCCCTGATTCCCTTCATTAGCCACAGCTAGGAATGAGAGTTTAAAAGAGATGCAAGCTGTGTGCGGCAGCTGCTGGGAGCAAACGTGAGTTTATCTTGTGTTGGCTTTGGTTCTCTGTGTTCCTGGCATCCTCCCAACTGGGTTGAATTACTGTTCTCCCTTCACGTCTGGAACTCCTTCTTTGGCCCAGCTTGATTAATTACCTCATCTTGCCTTGATTGGACTTATAGTTGCAGTTTTGGTTGACCACATTTTGGAAATGTGGCTCCAAAAATGGCCTTTTGGGGGGCATTTTTCAGGCTATTTTTGCCATATTTTGGGCCATTTTGGGGCTGTTTTCAGGCCATTTGGGAGGTTGTTTTCTGGCCATTTTTGAGCCGAAAACAGCCCAAAACAATGGTCTGAAAATGGCCCCAAAAGGCCTGGAAACCAGACTGTTTTTTGGGCATTTTCAGGCCAGTTTTCGGGCCATTTTCCAGTGCTCCAGCACCCACGAAGACCAGCTGGCCTGGAGCGCATGCGTGCGCCAGGAACCAGAAGAGCAGCTGGCAATGGTGCGTGTGCCCACTGAGAGGTTTCTTGCATGCCACCTGCAGCATGTGTGCCATAAGTTCGCCATCACGGGGCTGGTCTCTCTTTGAGTTGCACCAACAGATCCTGGAAAGCCGGCCAAAGGAAAGCAGAGCCAGCTATTCTGGTTCCTAATGATGGCTTCCAAGACCGTGAGATGCCTTTAGAGCAGAGGTGGTCTTCAGCTGGTTCTGACCGGTTCTGGAGAACCAGTAGCGGAAACGTTGAGTAGTTCAGAGAACTGGCCAATGCCACCTCTGACTGGCCCCACCAACCCCATCTCTTCTCCGCCTCCCATTGAGTCCTAGCTGATTGGCTGGGTCTCCTTTGGTTGCCCTGCACAGGAGAACGGAGCTGGAAAGCAGGTTAATGTTCTGACCCAAACCTTGTTCCAAGGAAACAAACACGAAACAGAGGTAACAGCAAAACTTTTTAATGATTCTTTACAACTTCCGTTCCTTCCTGGTTAAAAGGCTGTTTCAAATTAATTGTCTCTGCTAAGAACGAGCCTTGCCAAAGTGGTGCAAGGCTGCCAAGAACACCAGATAAAGTTGCCAAGAAATAATTCAAACACAAAGAGTCTCCAAACACAAATGAAAAGTGTCCGAATGTCTACAAGGCTTGAGTGCAAAAACTTATTTGCTTCCTGCAAAGGACTCCGGTTTCTCAGCTGGCTTTTATCTTCTCAGGGAGGGGCCATTACCTTGCAGCCTTACTCCCGAGTCACCCGTGCTGCTGCAGCTGCTCTTTCCTACGCGTGCTGGGCACGGGCTCCTCGGGGGCCTCTTCCTCACTGCTGCCAGCCTCCACACTCTCCGAAGGCACCGCTCCACTCCCTGATGGTCCTGGCCCCATCCCTGCCTCACGCTCTCCGAGACCTCAGCCGTCCGCACCTGCTGCCACTGAACCACACAGTTAGTGGGGTGGGGAGGGAGGGAATGGAGATTTTGCAGTATCCTTCCCCTCCCACGCTCATCAAGCCACGCCAAGCCAAGCCACGGCTACCATGCCACGCCCACAGAACCGGTAGTAAAAAAAAAATTTCAATCTCCCCACTGCTTCAGAGGTAATGAAGAGAGGCCGTTCAGTCAAGCCACGAAACACGCTCACGCGTATGTGGTTCTCTCCCTCCTTAGGTCCAGTTTGAGGCCAGGCAGTCGATGGAGATTCTGGATGACAAAAGGGTGGATGGCTTTCAGCTGCTCTTCATGACCCAGAAGCCTCTTGTCCGGACTTTCGACCACGTGTTTCAGTAGGTTGCTTTCAAAAGGATGGAGGGAGGGATGGTTTTCGGTTGGTACCAAGGCAGGATGTGGGTTAAAAAGGGGAGTTTTGTCTCTATCCTTCCACCATTTTTTTAAATAAAAACAAACAAACAAAACAAACCTAAGTTTCTAGTCCACACTGTTGGAGAAAAGTTTTTGAAGGGCTTGCAGGGTTTGAAAGGCGGGGAAGGGAAGCATAGAGTGATAGATAGATAGATAGATAGATAGATAGATAGATAGATAGATGATAGATAGATAGATAGATAATAGATGATAGATAGATAGATAGATAGATAGATAGATAGATAGATAGATAGATAGATAGATAGATAGATACCCTGTTTCTCCAACAATACGGCCTCCCCCAATAGGAAGTCCCAGCATGTTTTATAGACATGAAATGAAATTAAGCCCCTCCCCCAAATTAAGGCCTATATTAAAACATGCGAAATGGGGGAAATGGCGGGGGCTTGCTGTTAGGAAGTACTTTTGTTGCACACCCGGATATGGTGCTGCCTGCGTTGACCCCGATATGAAGTGCCCCACCAACGCCGAGGTCAACATCCAAGCTGTCGCCGCCCGCCCGCCTGAAGATGCAAGGGGGGAATTAAGTCACCGAAAAGACGGCCTAGCCATTTTTGGGGCTCAAAAAAATAAGACCCGGCCTTATTATATGAGAAACACGGTAGATAGATAGATAGATAGATAGATAGATAGATAGATAGATAGATAGATAGATAGATAGATAGATAGATAGATATGTTATACATATATATAGATGATAGATAGATAGATATTGATAGAGATGAGAGATAGAAAGCTAGATAGATAAACAGCTATGAGAGATTAGATAGATGATAGGTAGGTAGGTAGATAGAGATAGATAGATAGATAGATAGATAGATAGATAGATAGATAGATAGATAGATAGATAGAGATACTGTAGTTAGAGGTAGAGGAGAGAGAGAGAGAGATACTATAGTTAGAAGTAGAGGACAGAGAGAGATGTTAGAGAGAGAGAGAGAGAGAGAGAGAGAGATAATGCAGTTAGAGGTAGAGGATAGATAGAGAGAGGGAGATAGAGGTAAATAGATACTGTAGTTAAAGGTAGACTGTAGAGAGAGGGGAGGAGGGAGGCAGAGATACTGTAGTTAGTTAGATGTAGAGGATAGACAGACATAGCTAGACAGGTGAAAGGTATGTAGGTAGGAAGTTAGAGATGGATGGATGAATATATAGATAAAGATGTCAAGCCCGAAATTGACATATAGGTGGTCATTTTATTTAGCATTATATATTTCTTTTTTTTCCTTTCTGTTTGCTGGTTATGGGGGGAGGGGTTTTGGGTTTGCCACATTCTTAATGTGGGAGGAGTGGAGATAGAGTTGTTTAGGCTAGGTGGTCCTTCTTCCCGTGGGAACAAAAGCTGACCCTGCTGAGACCTGGAGGTGGAGATTGATGACATCAGGCAAACCTTGATTTACTTCTATTGGGGACTGTGACTTTTGGGGGCTGTTTCAAACTTCCAATATTATGTGGTGTAATTTCGGGTTGTGTCAGATCCGGAATTACAACAGACTTTGCCAATTTGATGCTTTCCTAAATAAAAGGAATTATTATGGATGAGGGGCTTTGCTCTTTTCTTTTGAAATGGATTTCATCACTTGGAAACCTGACAAAAGAAAGATGAAAGGTACATTGATAGGATGATGGAGGTAGATAGGGAGAAAGGTGAAAGATAGGTAGATAGAGATAGGTAGATAGATGGAGATAAATGTTAGAGAAATTAAAAAATGGATTACTTTTTGTGTGATGAAAACCACATACTACCTGGGGATTCTGGGAGTTGAAGTCTTTTAAGACTTCTAGAAGACTACAAGGTCTACAGATACAAATCTATAGATCCATAAAAAATACTTTGCTTAACACAGATTTTTAATTTCCTTGCTTGTGAGCCCTCTTGCCTCAAAGCCGCTCATCTGTTTTCCCTCTGAGAGGCTTCATGAGTGTCTCTTCCTGTCCTTCAGCCTCCGTCATGTCTCCAAACTCCAGACGGCTTGCAAGAAGATGCAGCTCCTCAATGCGTTGATGGACCGGGGCGGGAATTATGTGGCCGCCGTTCTCCCGTTCTTCCTCAGCTTGCTGGAGCGTGGACTGGCCCGGCGGGTGGCGCTCCTGGCTCATCAGTTGCCTCAGACCCAACCGGTAACTTCACCAGAAACTTACTTTCTTTACTTGCTGAAAGAACCTAGTGCCCAGGATTGACCCACTTAAGGAACGGTGTGGTCCTTTTATGACACTGTTTCCCCCAAAAATAAGCCCTACCCAAAAAATAAGCCCTACCTGATTTTTTAAAGTGTGCACCTAATATAAGTCCTATGTCAGGGCTCTGGCATCCACCCCCATTTAAATCATGAGTATTAGCCCGGTATGACAGGAAGTGACGAAACGGGCCTATTATTCGGCCTGCAAAGCCTGCAGAGGCTTTTTTTCAAGCCTCTGGAAGGCCGAAAAAGGCCTCAAACCAGCTGAAAACCAGCTGTGAGGCGTGCGCATGCGCGGTGAGGTAAGTTTGCCTGCGGCTTGCGTGCCGGCACAAATGGCTCTGAGTGCCACGTGTGGTATGCGTGCCATAGGTTCGCCATCACGGGAATAGAATAACAGAGTTGGAAGGGACCTTGGAGGTCCTCTAGTCCAACTCCCTGCTTGGGCAGGAAAACCTATAACCAGTGCAGTTATCCAATTTCTTTCAGTGACGGAGCATTCAGAACTTCTGAGGATAAGTTGTTCCACTGATTAATTGTTAGGGAATTTCTTTTTAGTTCAGGGGTCTTCAAACTTGACAGCTTCAAGAGTTGTGGGCTTCAACTCCCAGAATTCCTCCTCCAGTCATGTTAGAGCTCAGGAATTCTGGGAGCTGAAGTCCACAAGTCTTAAAATTGCCATGTTTGAAGACCCTTGCCTTGGTTAGTTTCCATCCATTGCTTCTTGTCTTGTTTTCAGGTCCTCCCTCCCTCCCTTCTTTGCTCTGGTGGCAAGCTGTTCCACTGCTTCATTGTTCTCACTGTCAGGAAATTCCTCCTTAGTTCTAAGTTGCTTCTGTGATGAGTTTCCATCCGTTGCTTCTTGTCCTGCCTTCAAATGCTTCGGAGAATGGGTTGACTCTGTCTTCTTTGTGGCAGTCCCTGAGATACTGGCAATTGTTGTAAGGGTGAGGACCAGCTGGAAATCACTGTTTCCAACCCCATGGAAGTTCGAACAGTCACTAAACGAATGGTTGCCATTGAAGGACTACCATATGGTAGTGGGTGAGGCCACACTTGGAATACTGCATTCAGTTTTGGTTGCCCCAATGTACAAAAGATGTTGAGACTCAAGAAAAAGTGCAGAGAAGAGCAACCAAGAGGATTCGGGGACGGGAGGTTCAAACATATGAAACATTCCATCCGTTGCTTCTTGTCCTGCCTTCAGTTTCTTTGGACAAAAGCTTGACCCCCTTTTCTTTGGGCAGCCCCTGATACATTGGAAGACTGCCATCATGTCACTCCTAGTCCTTCTTTTCATTAAACTAGACCTACCAATTCCTGCAACGGTTGTTCGTATGTTTTACCCTCCAGTCTAAAGCTGGCAGGTGGTTGTTGGTTTTTCCTAGCTGTCTTCGCTCATTTTTCTCCTCCTGTGTTTTCTTCCAGTGGTCGATTCACCTGGACCCCCCAAAGCACAAAGACATCAGTTCCTTATCCTTTGGACTGTTGTTAAATCTTGATTTTGCCAACAGTGTTTTGGAGCGAGGGCCAGAAGCAGATCAAGATGAGGTGAGAACTAGGTCAGGAAGCTGATTTACCGTCTCTTCTCTCAGTGTCTACGGAGTTTCTCCGTCCTCCAGGTGCTTTTTTCAACTGGACTTTCTGGTTTTTCCTTGAAGATGTTTTACTTCTCATCCAAGAAGCTTCTTCAGATGAGAAGCGACAGAGAGCTGAGGAAGCTTCTTGGATGAGAAGCAAAACGTCTTCAAAGAAAAACCAGAAAGTCCAGTTGCCTCTTGAAAAAAAAAAAAAAGCACCTTTGGGACATCTCTTGTCTCTAGATCAAAATATTCAGCCGGTGCAATATTTGATGTGATGTGTAAGACCCGAATTATTTAATACTCGCAATACAGAGCCAGGTCTGGTTCACAATTCAAAGGTTTATTAAAGAAAATACGCATTTGCAAACGGGCCGTCAAGTCCCTTCCCAAGTGGATTGGGTACAAGAAGAGCAAAACTCCATGTTTAAACAATACATTTATACCCCTGCACAGAACACGCCATGCCTAAGAGGCCCTCCCAATGCCCCCTTATTATAAGATAAGCTAAACTATAGGCTTAAGGGTCGACATGACATTGTTTTCTGTGCCTTGGTGTCTTGTCTTGTTTCACTGCTGGGCTTTGGGAGGATGTCCCTTATTTACTTGTTGCCTATCCCCTGTTTTCCAAGAAGATTGTAACAATGCATCATGTACTTATAACTGAACACATTTTGGGTTTTAGGGTGCGGGGTTTTATATGTAACAGAAAGAGTAAAGAGGAATCTTCTAGCATAACCATACTTAAACTACATTTAAATCCTATTATAAAAGAGTAACTATATTCAGACATGATATTCTTCCGATTAAAATCGGAATTCCGATTTTTTTGGGAATCGCCCCCCCTTTCCCCCCCTTCTTCTCCTCCTTCCCCTCCCCTCCCCTCGGAGGCCCCGAGTCAGTTGCTACCACTGGCGCGGCTCTGCGTGGCTCCAGTCCCGCGTTGCCTCAGGAAGGGAAAGGCAAAAAGGAAGAGCTGCGGTGGCGCTTTGCAACGGCAGCAGCGGCTCCTGGTTTTGCCTTTCCCTTCCCGAGGCAACGCGGGACTGGAGCCGCGCCAGCAGTAGCAACTCCTGACAGCCCCAGCCGGATACCTGAGCGGAGCCCGGGCGGTGCGAGCGGAGCCCGCTGAGCGGCAAGAAAAGGGAGCTGGGCAGCGATTTCTTGGCACGCGGTGGGGGGGTCTCTTTTGGCCGGCCCCGATTTTTTTTTCAGAGGGGAATATCATGCCTGTATATTTTTCCCTCATTTGACCATAATAATTTGGTTATCGTCCTAGAATATATTTTTGAAAGAGAGATAGGGGCTTGGGTGGATATTTTGGAGACCTGGCAGCTTAGGAGGATAGAGATGGGAGAAATACACAGTCTGAATGGTGAAGATACAGAGAGAGGAGTATGGGAGGCAAGCCAAAAAAAACCAAATAAGAATTGAGATATTAAAATGGACGACAGATGATGGATAGAAAGGAATAATTTTGGTGGTCCGCCGAAAATTTTGGTGGTCCACAGAGAAATGTCACCCCCAGAGCAATCCCCCAAAGCAATTATTAATCCAAGCTGCGCAGGAACACAAGGCTACGCCGACCACCTGGCCCATCCTCCCAGACCACTCATTCCTTACCTGGCAAACTTGCCTGCTAAGTTGCTATTTTTCCAACCATCAGCTGTTTTGCTGTGCCGGGAGATTTAGATTAGCTAGAAAGCAGGAAATGGTTGGGTTTCTTGCTTTCTAGCTAATCTTTAGATCTTTGGCTCTGCTTTTAAACCTCCCTTAGGACTGAAGCAGTGCAGACTCAGCTAGCCAATGGCAGAAACACAGATCTCTAAGTGAATTTGCGATTCTGTGAGCAACTCAATCTGCCTGTCTGCTTTGCCTGATTTTGGGTAAAAGTTGCTCTTTTTTTCTATAAAACAACAACAACAATATTTACATACGTGGTCTGTTGTGAGTTAATTTTGTGTGTTTGCTTGCAAGCAAATTTTATGTGACAGACTCAGGTAGCCGATGGCAGATAGATAGATAGATAGATAGATAGATAGATAGATAGATAGATAGATAGATAGATAGATAGATAGATAGATAGATAGATAGATAGCAGATAGATAGATAGAGATAGATAGATAGATAGATAGATAGATAGATAGATAGATAGATAGATAGATAGATAGATAGATAGATAGATAGATAGATGATAGATAGATAGATAATAGATAGATAGATAGATAGATAGATCTCTGAATGATTCTGTGAGCAACTCAATCTGCCTGTCTGCTTTGCCTGATTTTGGATAAAAGTTGCTCTTTTTTAAATAAAAAATTCAATATTTATATAAATATTTATAATATTTACATACAAGGCATGCCCAGCCAGTCACATGACCACTAAGCCACACTCATAAATTAGGCCACGTCCACAGAACCAGTTGTTAAGAAATCTGGATCCCACCCCTGCCTCTGTGTGTGTGAGAGAGAGAGGGGGGGGTGGGTGGGAGAGAGAGAGAGACCTCTCTCTCTCTCTCTCTCTCTCTCTCTCTCCCTCTCTCCCCCATCAACGTCAGCAAGCCACCTTCAGTCAAAATTCATATTAGTGGTCCCTGGGATTTAAAATGAGGAGCTTGGTGGTCCCTGAGGTCCAAAAGGTTGGAGACTCCTGGACTAGAAGACCTCTTAAGATCCCTTCCAATTCTGTTATTCTGCTATAGTCCCCATGGAATCTCTAATTGTTAAAATACTTGAGTTGCCTTATAGTTGTTGAAGGGTAATACAAGGGGGAAAGGGGAGGAAAATAACCTCTCTCACACCTGTTCCTGCAGGCCATGGAGTTTCGGCAATTTTGGGGGGAGCGGTCGGAGCTGAGGCGTTTCCAAGATGGCGTCATCTGCGAAGCCGTTTTGTGGGACGCTGCCAACCTGTGCCAGAAACGTCTCATTCCGGAGCAAATAATACGTCATATCTTAAAGCTGTGAGTAACTAGAATAGCTCTTACCACGTGAAAGAACATGAGGATGGGGGCGGGGGACTTATTTTGTCCGGAACATCTTGACTTCTCACTTTGATTCCAGCCATTTGGAAATCTGAGGGGTCCTTGTTGCTCTCTGAGCTTGCTTGTTTTCTTGCAGATGTTGCATTATCCTAACTAGGTGATATCACTAGTACTGATGATGTTACCTAGTTGGGTCATGAAATGTCTGCAAGAAAACAACCAAGTTTGGAGAGCACTAAGAACCCCACAGTTGTCCTCCTCCTCCTCCTCCTCCTCCTCCTCCTCCTCCTCCTCCTCCTCCTCCTCCTCCTCCTCCTCCTCCTCCTCCTCCTCCTCCTCCTCCTCCTCCTCCTCCTCCTCCTCCTCCTCCTCCTCCTCTTCTTCTTCTTCTTCTTCTTCTTCTTCTTCTTCTTCTTCTTCTTCTTCTTCTTCTTCTTCTTCTTCTTCTTCTTCTTCTTCTTCTTCTTCTTCTTCTTCTTCTTCTTCTTCTTCTTCTTCTTCTTCTTCTTCACAAGCCCCTCCCTTCTAGCACTGATGAGGTTATATAATTGGGCAATGAAATGTCTACAAGAAAACCACCCAGCTCAGAGATCACCAGGGATCCCACAGTCTTTCTCTTCCTCCTCCTCATCTCCCTTCTAGCACTGATGATGTTATCTAGGGTCATGAAATGTCTGCAACAAAACAACCAAGCTCAGAGAGCACTAAGAACCCCACAGTCTTTCTCCTCCTCCTCCTCCTCCTCCTCCTCCTCCTCCTCCTCCTCCTCCTCCTCCTCCTCCTCCTCCTCCTCCTCCTCCTCCTCCTCCTCCTCTCCCTTCAAGCACTGATGATGTTACCTAGTTGGATCACGAAATGTCTGCAAGAAAACTAAGGAAGCTTAGAGAGCACCAAGGACCCTTCCTGTCAACCTTGAGCTGCATATATTCTCCTTTAATATAGAAATCTGAAGAGAAGTCTAACTGGATAATATAGGACTGAGCAAGCAAATATTCTTTACAGAAACAGAGGCTTGAGGTGGAATGCAGGCTGTGTCAATTCATAAAACATTTCTATGCCTGTTTTAGAGTTGCCATGAATAGAAAAGGGATGGGGGAGAGAGAAATTTGAAAGAGCAATGCCGCAGTTTGGAACTGAAAGTGCGTGTCATGCCCCTGTTGGAGTCTGACTCTGAGGGAGAGGAGGAACAGCCGACGGAGTGGAAGTGTGGCTCCAGAGGTTGTGGAGGAAACTGGGGAAGGGCAGAGGCTGGGTGGGCAGTCAGAGGAAGACCCAGGCCCTTCATCCTAGGGCACGCAGGGAGGAGCGGATAAGGGAGAAACTTGAGTGGCGTGGTCTATGGGGGAGGAAGGGGCCCTGATCCCCTTCATGGGCTGCAGCTGTGAGGACTGTTTAAAAGGACAAACTGCACATGGCCCAGCGTTGGAAGCAAAGCGTGCATTATTCTTGTCTGAGCTTACCTGTGTTTTGGCTTCCTCCCAACTGTGGTGGCTGCGTTGTCTGGTAGAAGTCTGCAATTAATCATCCTTGCCTGCCGTAGTAATTCCTTCAGGGTAGTTTATGTTGGTTTTTTTTAATTTCGAATTAACTTTACTTTGGGTGCGGACTGCATTTACTCCCTCCGTAGACTGTTTTCTTTAAGAATTTGATTTCCAGCCGAGGATCATTGGACATTGGGGCCAAGCTGGAGGCATTGAAGGAACTTTATTCTATTTTTGTGCCTTGGTTATTTTTGTGTCACGCCCCTTTGGGTCATCGCAGTGCGTTCCATTCTTATCTTGCAAAGATTATAACTAAGCTACCGGAATTTCTGCCAGCGCAAATCTCTAATTGGAGAACGTGATTGATAACACTTGGCTGTGAACATATTTTTGGTTGGAGAATATGAATATACCCAGAAAAACGGTGGGGGAAATAGGGTCAAGGATGACAATGAAATAATGTGTCTCAGGATCAGCTTCATACATGTCATACCGACATGTTCGCTCCTAATAAATTCTTCAAAGTTTTTGAAGCTTGGCTTGAGGCTCATGGTTTAATTAGGGCAACTGCTGGAATCCTGACAGCCTGTATGTTAGGACCCTTTTTCTAAAATAGAGAATATTTATAGCTCAAGGTTGAAAAATGAGGTCTTTGATGCTCTCTGAGCTTGGTTATTTCCTTGCAGACGTTTCATGACCCAACTAGGGAACGTCATCAAGGCTGAAAGAAGGTGGGGTTTATACTCTGTTTTGGTTAGAAGAGAATATTTGGAGCTCCAGGTTGGGCTGTGTAGTCCTTGGCACTGTCTGAGTTCGGTTGTTTCCTTGCAAATGTTTCATGACCCAACTAGGGAACATCATCATCAGTGCTAGAAGGGAGTGGGGTGTTTGGGGATGAGGAAGAGTGATGATGAGGAGAAGAAAGAGGGCAATGAGGTGTCTCTGATTTATTGGTTGTCTTGCAGACATTTCATGACCCAACAAGGTAACATTATCAGTGCTAGAAGGAAGTGGTATGTGTGGTGGGGAGGAAGTGGCAGGAAGAGGACTGTAAGGTCCTTGATGCTCTCTGAGCTTGGTGGTTTTCCTGTAGACATCTTATGACCCAACTGAATGACATCATCAGTGCTAGAAGGAAGTGGTGTGTGGGCAGGAGGAGGAGGAGACTGTGGGGTCCTTGTTGCTCTCTGAGCTTGGTTTGTTTTCTTGCAGACATTTCATGACCCAACTAGGTAACATCATCAGTGCTGGTGGGAGGGGGAGTTGCTTGGCATTTTTATACTAATAACTTATCCTGTCAGTGTTGGTGGGAGTGTTCTTTGTGGTGCCTTGACCAGGCTGTTGTGTACTGCTTGATCGTTGTCTAACATTTATCAAGAGAGATACCAATGGGAAAAAAATATTTGTAGCCCAGAGTTGAATTGTGAGGTCCTTGGTGCTCTCTGAGTTTTGCTTGCAGACATTTTATTACCCAACTAGGCAATGTCATCAGTACACAACCAAGCTCAAGAAGGACCAAACATCCTACAGACCTCTCTTATCTCCTTGAAATTGCAGCAGAAGTTCACTATATTCCCCCATTATACTAAACCATGGCTAGTTTTTACCACTGTTTACTGAAAAAGCAACAATGATCATAACGCATAGCGTTAAACCTTGGTTTACAAGCCATCTTGGCTGGTTTTAGATGTCGCACCAAGCTGGTGATATCTTGGTTTAGGGTGATGCCTGAATGGGACCCTAATTCTTGGTCATGTCAGAGGATGCTTAGGAGGCAGGAAGAATGCAAAGTGACTTTGAAGAAGAGATATTTATAATTCTTGGTCTTCTTTGTTTTCTCTTCTTTCCAGGCACCTGGACATCCCAGAAACTTCCATCTCTTATGTGGGGGCCCTGCTGGAACCCCTAATTAAACTGGGGCATGAGGTGAGGCCCCTTTCCTCCTTGTCTTCTTCCTTGCCATCCCTGAATGTCTCGAGATATTTTGTGTTCTGACCTAGGCTTCTCCATCAGCACGAAGCCGACTCCTCGTCCCAATAAAACCCTTTTTATTTAATTTACAATGAATTTCCTCTCCAACAAAGTCTCAGCCAACAGTCTTTCAAGAGACTTTCGCAATTACAGGCTATTATCAGGCTTGGAGAGCTGCCAGGCCGATATCTTTCAGTTGCCACACTGTCACAGGCAATATTTAGCAAGAATGCAGGAGCAGATCTTCACCCAAATGAAGTAGTTGCCTCCCGCAAAACCCCATTCCCCCTTTGCTCCTTTTTTATTCCCTATGGGAGGGGCTATTCACCGTCCACCTGTGGCTTTACTCCCAAGTCGACCCTTGTTCCTCAGCTGTTCTCTTCTGACAGCTCTACTCATGCGCGCACTGGGAACAGGCTCCAGCTGTTCTTCTGCCCCACTGATCTCCGACTCCAAAGGCAGCTGATAACTGTCAGGTGGCCCTGGCCCGATCTCTGCCTCTGACACAGAGCCCTCATCCGAGCCTTTCCCAGACTCCAGGATTGGCCCATGTTCCTCCCCAACATCCTCAGTGTCCAAATCTACCGCCAGCTCCTCTGGCCGCTGGCGGGCCACAACAGTTTGCCTGAGGAGATTCTCTTGTCCTTTCCACACTGGGATGGTCTAGGAAGAAAAATAACCCCATAAAATAACTCTCTAAAACCAAGACGGAAACACTTAATCTCCCTCCACCCCCAGCCTCATGCACTGTACATTTCAAGAGTCCCCCCAAAGAGACTCCCCTTAAAAGAACCTTTCTTCATTTTGGGGGGGCGGGGGGGCTCCCCTGAGTCCTTTAGAAAGATAGAATGACAGAATTTTAGTACTGAAGCTATTCTGGGGGTCCTCGGTGCTCTCTGAGCTTGGTGGTTTTCCTGCAGACGTTTCATGACCCAACTAGGTAACATCATCAGTGCCAGAAAGGTTTGCAGGGAGGAGGAAGAGAAAGACTGTGGGGGGGTCCTCGGTGCTCTCTCAGCTTGTTGGTTTCCTTGCAGACGTTTCATGACCCAGCTAGGTAACATCATCAGTGCTAGAAGTGAGTGGGATGAGGGGGAGCGGGAGGGGAGAGGGAGGAAAAGGAGGAGGAGAACTGTAGGGCTCTTGGTGCTCTCTGAGGTTGGTGGTTTTTCTTGCAGACGTTTCATGACCCAACTATGTAATATCATCAATGCTAGCAAGGAATGGGGTTTGCAGGGAGGAGATGGAGGAGGGAGGAGAAGACGGTTTCTGGTGCTTTCGGAGCTGGGTGGTTTTCTTGCAGACGTTTCATGACCTAAGTAGATAACAACATCAGTGCTAAAGCGAGGAAGTGGATTGGATAGAATATTTGCAGTTCAGGGTTCAAGTATGTGGTCCTTGGTGCTCTCTGAGCTTGACAGTTTTCTTGCAGACGTTTCGTTACCTAACCGGCTAACATCATCAGTGCTGTAAGGGGTGGGGGGAATTGCTCTGTTTAAGTACAAGTGGTTTGCTCTTGTGTTGGTGGGAGTGTGGTTTTCTTTCTGTTCTTTACAGAGACAGGATACTTGTATACCAAGGGCCTTCAAACTTGGTAAATTTAAGACTTGTGGACTTCCAACTCCCAGAATTCCTGAGCTCTAACATGACTGGAGGAGGAATTCTAGGAGTTGAAGTCCACAAGTCTTCAAGCTGTCAAACAGGGAGGGAAAAAACCTCTTTAGCACTGAAGATGTTATCTATTTGGGCAATTAAATGTCTGCAAGAAAACAACCAAGCTCAGAGAGCACCAAAGACCCCACAGTTTTCCTCCTCCTCCTCCTCCTCCTCACTCCTTCCTCCTCCTGCTTCCTTTTCCTCTTCCTTTAACTCCTCCTTTTCTTCTTCCTTCCCTCCTCCCTCCCCTCCTTCTCCTTTTCCTTCCTCCTCCTCCTCCTCACTCCTTCCTCCTCCTGCTTCCTTTTCCTCTTCCTTTAACTCCTCCTTTCCTTCCTCCCTCCCCCTCCTTCTCCTTTTCCTTCCTCCTCCTCCTCCTCACTCCTTCCTCCTCCTGCTTCCTTTTCCTCTTCCTTTAACTCCTCCTTTCCTTCCTCCCTCCCCCTCCTTCTCCTTTTCCTTCCTCCTCCTCCTTCTGCCTCCTCCTCCTCCTCCTTCTAGAAGGCCACTCCCTTCTAGCGCTGCTGATGTTACCTAGTTGGGTCATGAAACGTCTGCAAGAAAACTACCAAACTTAGAGAGCAACAAGCTGGTTCATGAAATGTCTGCAAGGAAACAACCAAGCACAGAGAGCACCAAGGACCCCACCGTTGTCCTCCTCCTCTTCCTCCTCTCTCTACAGACCCCACTCCCTTCCCTTCACACTGATGTTGTTACCTGGTTAGGTAGTGAAACATCTACAAGGGAGCAACTAAGCTCGACAGAGGGCGACATTTTTTTACATTTACTATTTATTAAATTTATATGACGCTGCAACATTGTGGTTTAGCACTCGGCCCCTCCCTCCTCCTTCACCAAAAAAGCCCCCTTTTCCTTTGCTATTCCTTTTTCCTCCCGATATTGAAACGTGGTTGTTGAAGCACAGAGGGAAATGACTTTGTGCTGTTAATGCGTGTTGGCCCACTGGTCTTTCCTGGGGTGCCCACAGCCTGCAGGGACTGGTGAGGAAGAGATGGTGAGGCTGATCCGCTCCTACGACGACCTGAGCCGCAAGCTCTGGCACCTGGAGGGGATGCCCTTGACGGTGACGGCGGTACAAGGGGCTCACCCAGCCCTTCGCTACACAGAGGTGAGTTAAGCACGATGAACGGAAGGTGCTGGGAGGGGGTGGCCACCCATGTAAGACGTCTTTGTGGGGGGGGGGCATTCAGGTAGTTCTTGACTTACGATCCCAATTGAGCCCCAGATTTCCATTGCTAAGTGAGACAGTTGCTAAGGGGAATTTGTCCTGTTTTACAATCTTTCTTGCCACAGTTGCTAAGATAATTAGACCACACTAGACAAGAGTAGAATAGAATAGAATAGAATAGAATAGAATAGAATAGAATAGAATAGAATAGAATAGAGGAATGAAGAATAGAATAGAAATAGAAATAATAGAAATAGAATAGGATAGGATAGGATAGAGGAATGAAGAATAGAAATAGAAATAATAGAAATAGGATAGGATAGAATAGAATAGAATAGAATAGAATAGAACAGAACAGAAATGGTGGTGGAGTGGAATAGAATAGAATAGAATAGAATAGAATAGAATAGAATAGAATAGAATAGAATAGAATAGAATAGAATAGAAATATTGGAATGAAGAAAACAACAGAATAGAATAGAATATGAATTAAGAATAGAATAGAATAGAAAGGAATAGGGATAGGTGGGTAGAGGTGCGCAGTCGCAGGCGCCGATGAGGGGTGGCGCCCCGGTTGGTTGGTGCGCTGTCGCCCCGGCCCCGTGCCTTTGTCTTTTTCTTCTTCGGTGCCTTTCTCCAGGTGGTGGCAAAGGCGTGGCGGAAGCCAGGTAACGCAACGGCAACAGAAACAGTAGGGGGAGGGGGTTTTCTTCTGCTTTCTTTTATTGGCCTGGCTCTGCGTGTGGTGCTAGCACCTCTGTTTGTTTTCCTCACCTTGTGGGTTCTTTTCTAACAGTGGAACAGAAAGGAACAGAACATGAATTAGGAATAGAATAGAGCAGAGTAGAATAGAACAGAGATTAGAATAAAGTAGAATAGAGTAGAATAGAGATTAGAATAAAGTAGAACAGAGTAGAATATTGGAATGAAGAATAGAATAGAATCAGGGGTGGGATTCAACCAGTGTTACTACCAGTTCCCTGACTATGTTTTGCGTGCGCACCGGACAGCTGAAAAGCGCTGCGCGCAGAGCGTACAGCGTTTGAAAAGCCTCTTTTTCCCTGCTTTTTCAACCTCAGCTGTGCTGCGCAAAGCAGCTTGAGGTTGAAAAAGCAGGAAATAAAGGACAGGCAAGAGCCCGGGTGGGCGGGTGGGCTAAACAGCAGCAAACACAGAACGTATGCCATAGGTTTGCCATCACGGCTCTAGAAAGAGGGCAGAGAAAGGCAACAAAAATGATTAAGGGACTGGAGTCTAAAACATATAAAGAATGGTTGCTGGAATCAGATATGTTTAGTTTAATGAAAAGGAGGACTAGGGATGACATGGTAGCAGTGTTACAATATTTATTGGGTTGCCACAAAGAAGAGGGAGTCAAGCTATTCTCCGAAGCACCTGAAGGCAGGGCAAGAAGCAACGGATGGAAACTAATCGAGGAGAGAAGCAACCTAGAACTAAGGAGGAATTTCCTGACAACGAGAACAATTAACCGGGGGAACAGCTTGCCACCAGACGTTATGGGAGCTTCATCACTGGAGGCTTTCAAAAAGAGATTGGACAACCATTTGTCTGGAATGGTCTAGGGCAGTGATGGCGAACCTTTTCGTTGTTGGAAACTAATCAAGGGGAGAAGGAACTTAGAAATAAGGAGGAATTTCCTATCGGTGAGAATAATTAATCAGTGGAACAACTTGTCTCCAGAAGTTGTGGGTGCTCCATCACTGGAGGTTTTTAAAGACTGGACAGCCACCTATCTGAAATGCCATAGGACCTCCTGCCTAAGCAGAGGGTTGGACTAGACCAGGGGTCCCCAACCTTTTGGACCTCAGGGACCCCCAAACTCATCATTTTAAATCTCGTGGACCAGAGACCCTGGGGAAATCCCCCAAAAAGTCCGCAGGAAAATCCCCCACCCCGTTTTCCTACCCATTGATCATTCTTTATTTGGGATGGCAGGATGCCGTCTCCAGCTCTGTTCTGGGCGGAGGGGGGGAGAGAGACTTTTGGCCTCATGCAAGGAAAGCAGCAGAAGTCTTTCTGTCTCTCCCCCAAACTCCGCCAGAAACGAGTCTTTGCTGGCGTAGCCTCTTGGAGCAGGAGGCCTTGCAGGGTCATTTCTGGCAGAGTTTTGGGGGAGAGAAAGAAAGACTTTGGCTGCTTTCCTTGTGTGTAGCCCAAAGCAGAAGAAGAAAGAAGTGGAAAGAAGCAGCCTGGTGGCCAGGCCAGGCATGTGGGGCAAGTGGGCAAGTTCCCTCCCTCCACCCTTTCCCCCCTCCCCTCACTACCTCGTGTTGTTCGCAGTGCAAGCAACGCAAGCCTTGTGTTCCCGTGCAGCCTGGATTAATTGCTTTGGGGCGGACATTTCTTTGCGGACCACCAGTGGTCCCCGGCCCACTGGTTGGTGACCCCTGGACTAGAAGACCTCCAAGGTCCCTTCCAACTCTGTTTTCTATTCCATAATGTGGAAACTTTCTATCCATTATTTGAGTGATTTTTAGAAGTTTTCTCCACTCCCTACTTCCCCCAAAACTTTTGTTCTTGGTTTGGCAAAATATATATATATATTTTTCTGATTCTTTCCTAGACTTTTCCTCCAGTCCCTGTGAAACCAGATTATACCTTCCATGGCAAGATCAAAGACCGAGCATCCTTTCTACCCATGGCGGAAAAACCGTGTCCTGCTTTCGTGGCCCCAATAAAAGGCAAGGATTTATCACCGGGATGGGTGGGTGGGAAAGAAATCCAAGTCTTTCTTGGGTTGAGTTCCAGTAATTTTTTGAAAACGGATGACTTCTAGTTTTGAAGATCCTGGAAGCCAAGGAGGTGATTGAAGGTGGCCAGGTAGCCTTTGGGATCAGAGGTTCAGAAAGAGAATACCTGCTTTCTTTTATCCTAGTGTTCAGCTCATGGGTTAATAATCCCACAGTTACAGGAACATGGATTCAAGTTGAACGTTAGAAAAATTATCTCAAGACAAGAACGGTTTGACCCTCAACATCTAATTATCTAGGGAGGTAAAATTATCCAAAGATAAGGACGTTGACACTCAACACCTGGAATGGATAGAGCTAAAATTACCTAAAGATAAGGATGTTTTGATCCTCAACGCCTATTATCTAGAGAGATTATGGGAGCTGGGTGGATTAATTTGAGTTGCTTTGATTTGGATTCCTGTGTCGAACAGAGAGTTGGACTTTGAGGCCTCTTCTAACTCTGCAGGTTTGATAAGAAGTTTCCTAGCTCAGCTTTTTCATCACGTAGTTGTCATTCTTGAGTAGACACTGGTCCTGGGTGTGTGTTTCTCAGTTTTTGGGTTGATGTTGAAAAATAGAGTAGAGTAGAATTAGAAATAGAATAGAATAGAATGGAATGGAATAGAACATATAGAATAGAATAGAATAGAATAATAAATAAGAGAAGGGAAGAGAAGAGAAGGGAAGAGAAAACATGGAATGGAACAGAACAGAATAGAATTTTTTTTTTGGCTAAGTGTGATTGGACAAACAAGGATTTTGTCTCCGGTGAATAAGTTCACAATGAACATATAAACAGCAACTAATACATCATAAAATGTCTTTTTTCCCCCTTATTTTTATTTTATTAAAAAAAATTAAAATTCAGAACTCCAAATTTTTTAACAAAGCAAACAAAACAAGTAATGCAAAAAATGTGCATTAAAAAAGTAAACGACACATAAAAGTATGCACCTTTTATCTCCTCTAGTTGAATACTGATAACTACATTACAACGATGTTAGTTTCCCACCCCTTGGGAAGCAAGCCCCGACATCATTTAAACTTCTGGTTCTATTTCCAGATTATTAACTTGTCATTTAACAACTATATTAATAGCGAAATGGTTAACAGGTAAAACAATAATTTTAAAAAATCAAGGTTAAAGTTTCAAGACCCTCTGTTAGCAAACTGTTATTGTAATCGACTCGTGGAGAGCTTACTACGGCTACTTATCTATGATGTTGATCAATGTTGTAACTCCTAAAGAAATGCACCTAGGTGTATTGGGTCTTCATCTGCGTCCACCTGTCAGCTACCCAGAAGCCCAGCCTGATGGCTCAAGATTCAACCCACCAAAGTAAACAACCCATAAGTACAAACGTTCTGGAGGAAACCAACGTTGAGCGATGAGTGATTTCACTTAACAACTCTTGGTCTCCAGAAACAGCAGTCTGCCCCTCTCCTTCCTCGTTGCTACTGTCTCTCTTGCAGAGGTAGTAGTAAAAGGTGAGCACTCCCCCCCCCAACTGAAAGAACAGGTCAGCAACCTATATTCCAGGGCTGTGTAAGCCTTGGAGATTTTTAAGAGTTTTGGTGTCTACTTCTGACTTTGCACGCTGAAAGCCAGGACCACAGATCTTCCCCATCTTGAGTTGACTTGAGTTGACTTGTTGACTTGAGGAAGGAGGAGAGCTGTGTTACAAGGACCTTGAGCTGGAAACAGACCTGCTAAAACCCACCTTTGCTGGCTTCCGTCGCTCCGATGGCCAACCCAAGGTAGTCCACTTCTGCCAAAACCACGCCATAGGGATCGATTGGTTGACTTCACCACAGATTTGCTTAAGGAGCACGGATTCACTTAAGATCCACTTAACAATCACTGTCAACAAGGTCATAACATCCGATCAGTTGTGTAATCGGTGGTGGGTTTTTTTTTTACCCTAATGAGTTACTGCTGTGAGTGGTGCAGTGGCCGAGTGGTGGCGCTCTCGCCTCACAATCTGGGGGCTGTGAGTTCGATCCTGGGTAGAGGCAGATATTTCTCTCTCCAGGCACGTTGAGAATATATCCGCGGAATATAACTGCATTGGCAACAGGAAAGGCATCCGGCCAGTAAACACTTGGCTCCATTCAGTTGCGCAGACTCCACCCCACAAGGGATTCCTGGGGGTCATTAAAAGAAGATGATGCTGAGTTACTGCTGTGATGGCCAGCTCTGTTATGGTCGTAACCTGAGGACAACCTGAATATGGAGAAGAAGGCCATTCGAAACTGCCAGTCCCAAGGACCGTATCTGAATCCTCGTAACCCTGGCTAGTGTTGAGGTGCTGACCTTCCAGACAGCTGCCCAGATGTCTACCAAGTGGAAGGGAAGGCTGGGCCCTTGGAGTGCTGCTGCTTCTTCAGCGGGGCTGATGGATGGTCCTTCTGTGGCTCCTTGGTTGATCATTGTTCTCTTGGTGATGTTCCTTCTCTCATTCCAGTGATTTGCCAGATGGAGGGAAGCGGTCAGTGGCCTCGGAACAAGGAGGCCATTCAGTGCATCAAAGCTGCTTTCCAGATGCAGCTGGCGGAAGTCCTGAACCAGCAACACCATCTGCTGTGCCGGCCAACTGCCACCTACACCGATATACATAAGGTAATCCTCCTCCCTCCCTCCTTCCCTCCCTCCCTTCCTTCCTTCCATCCATCCATCCTTCCATCCATCCATCTCTATTAACTTCCTCCTTCACTTTGTTCTCTATTCCTTCCTTCCTTCCATCTCTATTCTTCTCTATTATCTTCCTTCCTTCCATCCATCCACCCACCTCTATTATCTTCCTCCTCCCTCCCTTCTCTATTCCTTCCTTCCTTCCATCCATCCACCTCTATTATCTTCCTCTCTTCTCTATTATCTTCCTTCCATCCATCCATCAATCCATCTCTATTATCATCCTCCCTCCCTTCTCTATTATCTTCCTTCCTTCCTTCCTTCCTTCCTTCCTTCCTTCCTTCTTTATTATCTTCCTTCTTCCTTCCTTCCTTCCTTCCTTCCTTCCTTCCATCCATCCATCTCTATTATCTTCCTCCCTCCCTCCCTTCTTTTATTATCTTCCTTCCTTCCTTCCTTCCTTCCTTCCTTCCTTCCTTCCTTCCTTCCTTCCTTCCTTCCTTCCATCCATCCATCCATCCATCTCTATCTTTCTCCTCCTCCCTCCCTTTCCCTTCCTTCCTTCTTCCTTCCTTCCTTCCATTATCTTCCTTCCTTCCTTCCATCCATCCATCCTTCCATCCATCCATCTATCTATATTATCTTCCTTCATTACCATCTCTGCACAGAATAATATTTCCCTTATTATATCACTTTCTGCGGGGGTATCTCTCCATTCTTCCAGTTTTGGGCATTCACCAATCTCGCAGCTGTTATGATATGTATCATTAAATATATTGTTCCTTTACTGTATTTCTCATTAATAATTCCCCGTAAGAACTCTTACTTTTTCTGGTTAACCACCTCTTCTATCCAAACCTTTGTTTTTTGGGGGGGGTACTTCTGTAGGATGGCTACGTCTTCCGCCTTCAAGTGGCCTACCACCGGGAATCCCAGATCCTAAAGGAGTTGGTCACCCCTGAAGGGATGCTGAAGTACCAGGACACCCCAGAATCTCAGCAGCTGGAACTGGAGACTTTCCATTTGCCCTTCTTGACTAGCTCGCTCCACGGGTAAGAGAGCAGAGCGTTCTCTACTTGGATCCGGCCTTCTTGGCGCTCTTTCGGGGGGATATACACGTGGTCCTCAACTTGCAACAGTTCATTTTGTGACCCTTCCAAGTTAACAACAGCACCGGAAAAAAAAAGGATTTTTGTGTGTATGTGAGACCGCTTTTCCCAGTGAAAACCTTTGCAAGCATCCCCATGATCCAAATTCTAGACGCTTGGCACCTGTTTCATACTTACGGCGGTTGTCGCGTCCCGAGGTCGTGCGATCCCCCCTTTGCAAACTTCTGAGGGGCAAAGTCAAGAGGGAAGCCAGATTCGCTTAGACCACCCGGGATACTAATTTAGCGGACACGGTGGATTCACGTAAACCCTGTGGCAGGAAAGGAGGTGGAATGGGGCAGAACTTGCTTAACAAATGTCTCGCTTAACTAAGACAGCAATGTTTGGCTCGATTGTGGTTGTAGGTTGAGGACTACCTGTATGTTCTTTT
Source organism: Notechis scutatus (assembly GCF_049901735.1). Lineage (NCBI taxonomy): Eukaryota > Metazoa > Chordata > Lepidosauria > Squamata > Elapidae > Notechis > Notechis scutatus. Next base: position 265,376,383 of record NC_142010.1, on the reverse strand, counting down.
TAGGGGGAATGAGGGAAGAAGGGGGTATTTGGTGGTGGTGGTGGTGTCCTTGGTGATATCTAAGCTTGGTAGTTTCTTGCTGACGTTTCATGACCCAGCTAGCACTGATGATGTTCCCTAGTTGGGTCATGAAACATCTGCAAGAAAACCATCAAGCTCAGAGAACCCCAAGGACACCATAGTTCTCCTCCTCCTCCTCCCCTCCTCCTCCTCCTCCTCCTCCTCCTCCTCCTCCTCCACTGATGATGTTTCCTCCTCATCTGCAAGAAAACCATCAAGCTCAGAGAGCTCCAAGGACACCATCCTCCTCCTCCCTCCTCCTCTCCTCCTCCCTCCTCCTCCCACTGATGATGTTCCCTAGTTGGGTCATGAAACATCTGCAAGAAAACCATCAAGCTCAGAGAGCTCCAAGGACACCATAGTTCTTCTCCTCCTCCTCCTCCTCCTCCTCCTCCTCCTCCTCCTCCTCCTCCTCCTCCTCCCTCCTCCTCCTCCTCCTCCTCTTCCTCCTCCTCCTCCTCCTCCTCCTCCCACTGATGATGTTTCCTAGTTGGTCATGAAACGTCTGGAAGAAAACCAAGCTCGGAGCTCCAAGGACACCATAGTCCTCCTTCTCCTATCTGCCTTATTATTTTTTGCCACCAAAAAAGGCACCAGGTCTTATTTTCAGGGGATGTCATCCACTAATTAACCTCACCTGTGCGCATCACCCGCCGCCTCCTTTTCGCTGTCACAGGCCTTCAGGAACTTCTTCTTCTGAGGCCGGCAAGGCTTTCCTGAAGGCCTCTGCAGCCGATAAGAGAACTCAGGATCGATCCAGAGCTTTGTTCTCCGCTACAGAGGCCTTCGGGAAAACCTCGCCAGCCTTGCCGGCTGCAGAAGAAATGGGCCAGCAAGGCAGGTGTCGGGGGATGCGAGGCCTGGCTACACCTGTCTGAAGGTAAGGAGTAGGGCAGCTCCGCCCCCTCCATCCCCAGCCTAGCTTAATTTTTACCCATCCACCCTGGAGTGGGTGAGATCTTAATTAGGGCTTATTTGCGGGGTAGGGCTTATATTGGGCACACGTTTAAAAACCAAGCTAAGACTTACTTTCAGGGTAGGTCGCATTTTCGGGGAATATACAGTAAATATATAAATAAAATGATCCAGACAATACGCTGTTCACTAAGCACTTTCTTTTTTTCTGTGCCATTCTGACTTGGATCGGCCACTAAAGGAACTGTTGTAAGTCGAGGACTGCCTATCATTCATTTTGAGACACCTCCTCCTCCCCTCTGTCGGGAGATCAAGATCCCTTCCAGCAAGAATTCACTTGCTGTTCAATCGAGTTAGGATCGTTGATCTTCCAAATAATCCTAGTCCCGATCCCGTTACTTTTCTTCCCAAACAGGCTGCATCAACAATATCCGGCTTTTAGCGGCAGCTGCCGTCTCGCCAAGCGATGGATCAACGCTCAGCTACTCAGCGACAGCCTCACGGAGGAGGCCGTGGATTTATTAGCGGTTTTCCTTTTCCTCTCTCCAGCTCCCTTCACGGCACCCAGGTGAGAAGCCCACTTGATACCTGCCCTTTCGGCTTGTTTCTTTGATTATACCTAGAGGTGGGGAACAATGGCTCCTTTATGACTTGGGGACTTCAACTCCCAGAATGCCTGAGCCAGCCACCATGGCTCCTTTATGACTTGGGGACTTCAACTCCCAGAATGCCTGAGCCAGCCACCATGGCTCCTTTATGACTTGGAGACTTCAACTCCCAGAATGCCTGAGCCATCACCGTCCAGCAAATCTGCCTCACAAAGAACTTATTAAAAGTCCCAGAATGCCTGAGCCAGCCACCATGGCTCCTTTGTGACTTGGGACTTCAACACCCAGAATGCCTGAGCCAGCCACCATGGCTCCTTTATGACTTGGAGACTTCAACTCCCAGAATGCCTGAGCCAGCCACCATGGCTCCTTTATGACTTGGGGACTTCAACTCCCAGAATGCCTGAGCCAGCCACCATGGCTCCTTTATGACTTGGGGACTTCAACTCCCAGAATGCCTGAGCCAGCCACCATGGCTCCTTTATGACTTGGGACTTCAACTCCCAGAATGCCTGAGCCAGCCACCATGGCTCCTTTATGACTTGGGGACTTCAACTCCCAGAATGCCTGAGCCAGCCACCATGGCTCCTTTATGACTTGGAGACTTCAACTCCCAGAATGCCTGAGCCATCACTGTCCAGCAAATCTGCCTCACAAAGAACTTATTAAAAGTCCCAACTTTTTGCTTCCATGTTGTAAAATTTGATTAAATTTGATTAAAAAAAACACAACCTTATGAGCTTTGGCCTTTTTATAAAAACTTGTTAGCAGGACAAGGGACTAATAGCCCCTTTTTGGATTCTTTGGATTGCAAATTCACGATACTTAACCAGGAAATAAGTACAGTAGAAGTTAAGTCTGCTAAACTTCTGAATAAATCAATTTTCCCTTGTAGAAAAAAAAAAAAAGTGCAGAGAAGAGCAACTAAAATGATCAAAGGCCTGGAGACTAAAACATAGCGAAGAACGGTTGCAGGATCTGGGTTTGGCTAGTCAAGAGAAAAGAAGGACTAAACAGTATTCCAGCATTTGAGGGGCTGCCCCAAAGAAGAGGGGTGGGTGGGTGTCAAATTATTTCTCAAAGCACCTGAAGGCAGGACTAGAAGCAACAGGTGGAAATTAATCAAGGAGAAAAGCAACCTGGAATTAAGAAGAAATTTCCTAACAGAACAATTAACCAGTGGAACTACTTGCCTCCAGAGGTTGTGGCTGCTCCAACACTGGAGGTTTTCATGAAAAGACTGGACAGCCACTTGTCTGAAAGGGTATAGGGTCTCCTGCGTGAACAAGGGGTTGGACTAGAAGACCTTCAAGGTCCCTTCCAACTCTGTTATTCTGTTAATAGTGCAATGGCTTGTCTCCAGAAGTTGTGGCTGCTCCCATCACTGGAGGTTTTCATGAAAGGACTGGACAGCCACTTGTCTGAAATGGTATAGGGTCTCCTGCGTGAACAAGGGTTGGACTAGAAGACCTTCAAGGTCCCTTCCAACTCTGTTATTCTGTTAATAGTGCAATGGCTTGTCTCCAGAAGTTGTGGCTGCTCCCATCACTGAAGGTTTTCAAGAAAAGACTGGACAGCCACTTGTCTGAAATGGTATAGGGTCTCCTGCGTGAACAAGGGGTTGGACTAGAAGACCTTCAAGGTCCCTTCCAACTCTGTTATTCTGTGAATAGTGCAATGGCTTGTCTCCAGAAGTTGTGGCTGCTCCCATCACTGAAGGTTTTCAAGAAAAGACTGGACAGCCACTTGTCTGAAATGGTATAGGGTCTCCTGCGTGAACAAGGGGTTGGACTAGAAGACCTTCAAGGTCCCTTCCAACTCTGTTATTCTGTGAATAGTGCAATGGCTTGTCTCCAGAAGTTGTGGCTGCTCCCATCACTGAAGGTTTTCAAGAAAAGACTGGACAGCCACCTGTCTGACATGGTATAGGGCAGTGATGGCTAACTGCATGCCGGCACCCATAAAGCAATGCGGATGCGACCCCTCTCCCCACGACCCCCCCCCCACAGCCTCCTGGAAGCAAAACCTGGCTGCAGGGAGGCCTACTAGGCCCAAAACAGGGAGTGCCGGGGAGGGGGGGCATGCCACACCCCTCCTGTGCTCCCCCTCCCCCCACGCATGCGCACGCATCTCCCGCATGCGCCCCGAAAGTCAGCTGGCCGGCAGGAGGCACGCTTGCCTGTGCGGTAGAGGTCCGCCATCATGGATATCGCGTCTCCTGCTTGAGCAGGGGGTTGGGCTAGAAGACGTCCGAGATCCCTTCCGGCTCTATTCTGATGGGTGACTTGTGATTTGTGTGTTTGCTTTTCTACTTGCAGCCCCAAACTTTTGTTTTTTGTTTTTTCCTCCCTTCTCTGCTGTGGGTGGCTTTGTTCCACCTGGTTCTTGAGATATATAATACTTCTCATCTGCTTGCAATTGTTTTCCTTCTTTTCCCAGCTCTCCCCAGGTGGGCTTCCTTCGCTTCCTTCACCTGCTGGCTACCTTTGACTGGAAGAACAGCCCTCTTCTGGTGAACCTCAACGGCGACCTCAAAGGTGAGCAACGGAGAGGGTGCAATTTCCATTCTTCTTTTTTTGTGGGTAGATCAACGGCTCAACGGGTGGTTGGACTGAGATGCAAAATTCTTTCTCTGAGATTGTTTACTTTACACTTTACTTTACTTTACACTTTACTTTACTTTATTGTCCTTGCACCTCATGCAATAAAATTAAACGCCATCTTCAGTGTACATTATGACTATGAAAATAAACACAAACGCACCTCCTTCGCCTTCTATACATTGAATTGAAAATCCCTGGTATTGCATTAATATTGCACTATACTGTTAGGGATATACACCCTAGCAGAACCTGCACGGCAGTCAGGCAGGCAGGCAAATATGTGAGATAAACGTTGTTGTAGTTTACACTCAGTAAAACAGATACAATGTGCTAGTTAAATAGTTTATTCCAGTAAGATTTATAGCATAGTCAAACAGTCCATACATCATACACTAGTTCAGTCCGTCCGGGGATTAATCAGTTGCAAAGTCCAGTGTCGAAAAATAGGTCATTAAACTTACAAATATCAGTCCAGTAATATATCTCTTCGCAGTAAAGATATGAAGAAGTCAAACCTCTTTTCTTCCTTCAGCAACAGCAGAGAACATACAGTTAACAATCCATCATCATCAGCAAGCAATCCAGTAAGCCAGCAATCAATCAAGTTCTCTTGCTCCCTCTTATGGCGATTTACAGCCGCACCCAAAATTACATGCTTTGCAGTTTAAAGTGACACACACTTAAACTCACTATCATAGTCTATATATATTATTTTACCCAAACTACGTTAGGTAACCTATGTTATTCCTAACATATACCAAGGGTCTTCAAATTTGGCATGTTTAAGACTTAGGGACTTCAACTCCCAGAATTCCTCCTAAGGTCATGTTAGCTCAGGAATTCTGGGAGTTGAAGTCTCTAAAGTCTTAAAGCTGTCAAGTTTGAAGACCCCCTGCACTATACAGTAGAATTCACTGCCCTGGGATAGAAGCTGTTTTTCAGCCTATTTGTCCTTGTTATTATTGCCCGGTACCGTCTGCCAGATGGTAATAGTTCAAAAAAAAAAAGGGGGGTACGCAGGATGAGATGGATCTTTGAGGACGTTTTGAACTTTGATTGCCTGCCCCAGGGGTGTCTCCAAAGACACAAAAGATGGAAAGCATCTCAAACCAACGAATTAATCAGCCCTGCTTTCTTTTACACCTTGTAAGGGATTTTGTCATCTGATCTGGGCTGCAAGGCAGGTGATGGTAATCCAATTGATACGGCAGCCTAGAATCTTTTGTTCCAAAAACCCCGCCAACCCCGTATAAATTTACTAAGCTAACGTTCACATTGTCAAATGTAAGTTTACGCTAGCTGGATTTTGTTGTTTTGTTTCCAACAAGTGCCAGCCCAGCATTTCTGGAATTTTCCAGCCAGGTTGGGCGATGTCCTGAAGTCGATGGATGTTCCAACTTCTTTAGATTGCAGCGCGGTTATTTGTACAGGTGTATCTTCAACTTATGACCACAATAGAGCTCAAAATTTCTTTTTTGTTTTTTTTCCAAATAAGTTTTTTAACAGATTTTAACAGATAATTAGAGTTGGAAGGGACCTTGTAGGTCATCTAGTCCAACCTGCTGCCCACGCGGGAGATCCTACACCATTTCTGACAGATGGGAGTCCAATCTCTTCTTGAAAGCTTCCAGTGATGAAGTTCCCACAATTTCTGAGGGCAACTTCTGTTCCATTGGTGGATTGTTCTCACTGTCAGAAAGTTTCTCCTTATTTCCAGGTTGAATCTCTCCTTGTTCAGTTTTCATCCATTATTCCTTGTCTGGCCTTCAGGTGCTTTGGAAAATAGCTTGACCCCTTCCTACTCTCTGGGGCAGCCCTTCAAATATTGGAAGATGCTATCCTGTCTCCTCTGGTCCTTCTCTTCCCTAGACTAGCCAGGCCCAGTTCCTGCAACCATTCTTGGTATGTTTTAGCCTCCAGTCCCCTATTTTATTTTTCAATATAAACATACATATTTTGTGGAGGTTGCATTGACTGGGTCACATATTTCTTAAGCAACAATAACAGTAATGATAATACAGATAGGTATGTATCATTCTAATCTTCCACAACTTCAACAATGCTGATTTCTCATTTTCCCATTAATTCATTTAAACATGCATAACATTTCTTTGCGACTCTATATTTGTAGTCTCTGAATACTATTCTTCCATATTTTTTTGAGAATTATTCATTGTTCTGCCATAACATCAATATTCGAAATGTGCAGGGTTAATAATGACGCCAAGTATTAGTAATATTTAATCAATCCCAGAAGTATATCTCAAAATCCCACACAGTTGCTAACCTTAATATTTTAAACCAGCTCGATATTTTAAACCAGCTTCGCTACGAAACTATGTAATCAGGCCTAGTTTGGGGGGGATGAAAATAAGGGGAGGGAGAGAAATTCTGCCTCTGCCTCCCAGCATCCATCGGTATTCATCTGGCTAGTGTCCTGTCAGTGGGTGAGAGAGTTGAGGGCTGTTTGAGAGTTGAGTGTTTCACCTGGATGGTAGAATGCAACATTTAACAATGGAAGTCTCCGTCATAAGTCAAGGACGGCCTGTCTTTGCTGGTGATGTGTGGGAGTTTTATTTGTTGACTAAATGGTTTTAGAGCGCCGGGGAGAAAGGCTGCAGGTGGGGCAGGACTGCTCAGTTCTTTTTCCACACTTGTCAAACAAACACCTTGACAGGGCCACGCCTGTGCAGGCACCTGGATATTTCTGCATAGACTTGTTTACCTGACCAGGGCGTAACCTGAAGAGGTTTCAAAATGATGTTCTCCCCCTGGCCTGTACTTACCCCTCCCTTCTCACCCCTCTTTCTTTTTTCTTTTTAGTAATTTTTTTTTATTTTTTTAATTCAGACAATCCACCTTCCATTAAACAGTGTGTCGTCGGGGTACAAGTTTCCTGTGCAATAACAATTAAAATTTACAGCCTTATTCATTACATTAGTGTTAATTCTCCACTCTTCACTTTATACTAATGAATTGGTAATCAGTCTCAAGAGACAATGGTCTCATGCTCTGAAAAGAGATCCTAAAGAGGAGGGGAAAAAACACTCTCCCAAGAACAATTTTTAAAGGGAAGAAATTCCATCCGAACCCAAAGTACATATAGATTATAAATAAAAACCAACACAAACCACGTTGCAGCAATTAACGAGACAGGGCAGGGTAAGGAATTGCAGACTTCAAAAGATAATGCACAGACACACACATACACACTCGCCTTGCCATGAGGCCACTTCTTTCGCAGGCGAAAGCTCCCTTGAAGAGCAGAGTCCCAGCCGCTTCCGGGCGGCGTGGCTGCCCGTGTCCCCTCGCCTTTAGGGCAGTCTCTTCCGGGCGATGGAAGCTCCCAAGATGCAGCCACCAGCCACTTGATCGGCCGGTGAGCGGCCTCGGGGAGGGAGTGTGTGTGTGTGTGTGCTCGCCCGAGGCCGCTTCTTCCGGCCGATCGAAGTGGCTGGTGACTGCATTTGGGGAGCTTCCATCGCCCGAAAGAGACTGCCTAAAGGTGAGGGGACACGGGCAGCCACGCCTCGCCCTGAAGCGGCTGGGGACTCTGCCATCAAGGGAGCTTTCGTCGGCCGAAAGAAGCGGCCTCGCGGCGAGGTACATGTGTATGGGCCGCTCTAGGTGGGGGAAGAAATTAAGTCACCCCCGAAAAGACGGCCTAGCCGTTTTTTCAGGGGTCAAAAAAAAATAAGGCCCAGCCTTATTTTGTGAGAAACACGGTATCTTTTCTTTCTTTCTTTCTTTCTTTCTTTCTTTCTTTCTTTCTTTCTTTCTTTCTTTCTTTCTTTCTTTCTTTCTTTCTTTCTTTCTTTCTTTCTTTCTTTCTTTCTTTCTTTCTTTCTTTCTTTCTTTTTCTTTCTATCTATCTATCTATCTATCTATCTATCTATCTAAAAGCGAAATGCCACTCACGCACCATCACAAAATCTCCAGAACCGTAAAGCCTTGAAACTTGAAATTGTGTTCTGACCCAAACCTGGTTCCAAGAGAGCAAACACGAGACAAAGGTACCAGCACAACCTTTTAATGTTTCATTTACGAATCCCGTTTCTTCACAGTTAAAAGGCTGCTTCCAACTAATTAGCTCTGATAAGGAAGAGCCTTGCCAAGTTTTTGCAAGGGTGCCAAAAACAACAGATAAAGTTCCTAAACAATAAATCAAAGAGTCTCCAAGCACAAACTAGGCTCCTTGCTGTCTCCTCCTTGATCACACAGCAAATACTGTTTCAGTTTCCAAACAGCCCTCAACTCTCTCACCCACTGATAGGACGCTCGCCAGAGGATGGATACTGGTAGGCAGAGGCAAAATCTCCCCCCCCCAAAACGTCGTATGTCTGGCTGTTTATTTCCTCCCCGTAGAGGTCTGATATTTGTTTTCTTAAGTTTTCGCGGGTATTTACATGTATGGTATTCAGCTTTGTTCGGGTATTTTCCCACGTCATTGTACATGGATGGATGGATGGATGGATGGATGGATGGTATCCAGCTTTGTTCGGGTATTTTCCCACGTCATTGTACATGGATGGATGGTATCCAGCTTTGTTCGGGTATTTTCCCACGTCATTATACAATGATACAGCACAACTGTATCATTATACAGCACAACACATTATACAGCATAACTATAATACAGAAGCCTGATGATGGCAGATGAGATTCTGCCGAAACGTTGCTACAACTTTAAAAGCACAACTACAATGACGTGGGAAAATACCCGAATAAAGCTGAATACCATAGATATGGTTTTTATATATATATAAACCTCAGAAATATATAAACCTCAGAAAACAAATATATATATATATATATATATATATATATATATATATATATATATATATATATATATATATATATATATATATATATATTTTGTTTTCTTAAGTTTTGGGTACTTACATGTATGATGGCAGATGAGATTCTGCTGAAACGTTGCTACAACTTTAAAAGAACTACAATGACGTGGGAAAATACCCGAACCAAGCGAACACATATATATATATATATATATATATATATATATATATATATATATATATATATATATATATATATATATATATATATATTTTCTTATATGTTATATATATGGTGTTATATGTATGTATGTATGTCGAAAGCACCAGCCTGAGGATGGCGAGTGGGACCTCGCTGAAACGTCGCCAAGATACTCTTAATCTTACACGGGAAAAGACCCGAACACACCTAGACCTACATACATACATACATACATACATATGATCATAATGGCGATGATGTTGATAATACCTTGGACATCTAGAGAGTACACTGCTCATCATAAAAAGGAAATATATGACATAAAACAATAAAACAATATTTTTTTTTAAAAAAAAAGTGAGGCATGTCCGGTCCTCGCACTTATGACCAATTGCAACATTCCCATGGTCTCATCATGCTCAATGAAAACCAATACCTGTAGTCCTTGGCTTATGACGACAAAGGAACCCAAGATTGATGTTGTCAGGTGAGACATTGGTTCAGTGAGTTTTGCCCCATTTTACGACCTTCCTTGCTACCGTTGTTAAGTGAATCACCGCAGTGAAGTGAGCCACCCGGTCGTTAAGTGAATCTGGCTTCGCCCTTGGAGGTTGCCAAGGGGAAATCACATGACCACCACCCCCGGGATGCTGCAGCCGTCATAAATATGAGTCAGTGGCCGAGCGTCTGAATTTTGATGATGTCACCATGGGGGATAGTGCAACAGTCGTAAATGTGAAAAACGGTCATCAGTCGGTTTTTGCAGTGCTGTTGTAACTTGGAACGGTCACTAAACGAAAAGGACTGCCAGCATAAAAGCCTTAAGATTAAAACCATGCCGGGAGCAGACAGAGAGAGAGCTAAAATAATTGTAAAGAATTGTCTTTTTTAAAAGGTGCCATTTTGTGGCCTCCTTCTTCGTTTCTGGAGTGGAATCTCCATACTTCGGAATAAATCCAGCCTGGAGATAATTAATCTTAGAGTTGAAATTAGCACCTAGTTCAGTATAGTGCACTAGGTAGTAGATACGGGTTTTTCTTCACCGTGCGTTAATGTCCTAAGAGGCATGTCAAAATTAAACACAAGCATTTCCTAGGCCAGTGGGGGGTAACCTTTTTGGGCTCCTGTGCCAAAAATTGTGCGCGCGTTTGCACGCACGCACTCCCGTGCCAGTACCCAGAAGGCAATGGGCCCCCAGGCCCGCTACGCATGAGTGCACAATCCCCACCCACCTACCCATCCCCCGCCGCTCCCTTACCTGTACTGCGCCTCACGGCTGATTTTCCGCCAGTTTGAGGACTTTTTTGGTATCCAAGAGGCTTGAGGAAGGCTTCTGCAGGCTTTGCAGGCTGAAAATTAGGCCCGTTTCGTCACTACTGGTATTTTCTGAAAAACAGGAAGTGACAAAACGGGGCTGGTTTTCGGCCTGTAAAGCTGCAGTAGCCTTCCTCAAGCCTTTGAGAGGCCGAAAAAGGTCTCAAACCTGCCGAAAATCAGCTTTGAAGCGCACACGTGTGCAGTGAGGTAAGTTTGCCTGCGGTCTCCTGTGTAAGCAAAAAAGGCTCTGCGTGCCACCTGTGGCACGTGTGCCATAGGTTTGCCATCACGGTTCTAGGCTATGGCTAGGAGAACATGTCTGAAATAGGTAAAGTGGCATATAAATTTCCTTGTGCTTCTCCTTCTCCTGTTGTTTTCTAGTTATTTACAAGGGCAAACTATTTGCACATAAATAAGGAGAAAAATCACATTCCATTGTAGCACTGAGGATGTTACATAGTTGGGTCGTGAAACGCCTGCAAGAAAGCAACCAAGCACAGAGAGCACTAAGGATCCCTCCTCCTCCTCCTCCTCCTCCTCCTCCTCCTCCTCCTCCTCCTCCTCCTCCTCCTCCTCTCCTCAAACCCACTCCTTTCTGGCACTGAGGATGTTACCTAGTTGGGTAAGGAAACGTCTGCAAGAACAGTATTTAGTTTTTAAAATAAATTCCATTGAAATTATAATAATGTAATATGTACAAAAGTAAAGTAAAAAGAGTAGGGGAATTGGAAAGGATAAGAAAGGAAGAGAAATACAAGATAAAGGTGGAAAGAAAAATAGATTAAAAAAATAGATAAATTTCAGTGCAGTAAAATGCAGAATAAAATTACGACCTCCACTTTTTTTCCTTTTACATCCTTGCCTATAACAACAAACTCCAGGTAGTCTTTGACTTATAACCATTCGTTTAGGGAGCGTTCAAACTTACAACAGCACTGAAAAATGTGACTTACGACTGTTTTTCATACTTATGACCATTGCAGCATCCCTGTGCTCAGGTGGTCAAAATTCAGACCATTGGCAACTGGCTCGTATTTATGACTGTGGCAGCGTCCTGCAATCAGTGTCCTGCAACCAATTTTGGGCTCAACTGCAGTAGTAAGCCAAGGACTCTAGCCGAATCGATCAAACCAAGACTCAAAAAGTGCATTTATTGTTCTAATAGCTGGATACCCGTGCTTCACTATGAAACTATGTGGTTGGGCTTAGTTTTGGGGGAGGAAAATAAGTGGGGGGGGGGAATCTGCCTCTGGCTACCAGCATCCTTCGGTATTCCTCTGGCTAGCGTCCTATCAGTGTGTGAGAGAGTTGAGGACTGTTTGGAAACTGAAACAGTATTTGCTGTATGAGCAAGAAGAAGGAGACAGCAAGGAGCCTGGGCGTGGCTTAACTCAACTGTTCTGTCCTAAAGCTGCTTGGTGCTGTGAAACTGAAACTGAACCTCTTCTCCTCTGCTTGTGTTTTGCATTTGGAACAGTTTTCTTTTCAGGTGGGGAGCGGGAGTAGAACTCCTTAGCATCAGAGCATGTTAATAATAATAATAATAATATACAAAATATTAATGCTTTGATGGTCATTTCAAAAAATCCTTTTTTAAGTGAGCACCTAGAAGTCAAGAGGAACATAGTGCCAAATTTTAAAGTTTGTAGGCTTTACAGTTCTGGAGAGTTTGTGATGATGAGTGAGTGGTATTTAGCTTTGATATATAGAGATTTTTGGAGAAGGGCAGAAGCTGTTTCCAAGCTAAAACAAAACCGGGCCTGTTCTTTTCTTGAATTAAAAAGCAGTCCGTTTCGCCATTTCTGGCACAACTTTTGAAGTTGTGTACTTTTGACTGAGAGAGAGAGTGTCCTCCCGCACACCCTTCCTTTTAAAGGGCAGAGGGGCACGTTTCCAACTCAAAATCCTGTTTGGCCACTTGCTTTGCAGAACAAAGGAAATAAAATCCTGGCAGGCAAATTCTCTTGAAAACGAACCAGATTAGATTTTGGAAAGCACAGCCCTGCGTTTCTGAGCTCAAGGAAGCTTTCTTTTCAGGATCCACCCGTGAAAAGCAGGATTTACGCTGCAAGAAAGAAAGCTGAATGGGCAAAAAGCTAAGTAGCTGAGGAATTCTGGGAGCTGAAATCCACGAGTCTTAAGAGCGGCCACGGTTGGAGACCCCTGAGCTAAGGATACCCCCAACCCAAGCGGAGGCGGGTCCCAGCTGGAGAGTGTCTGACCCGGAGGATTGTCAAAGTTAGTCCAGTTTGAAGAGGTCCACACGGGGCTGCCCTTGGAGACTGGCTCAGGGGGTGCGAAATACAATAAAGGAGAAATATAATAAAGGAGAATCTTTGTAACTCGGGGGTTGAACGGAGAGGTCTTTGATAATCTCTGAGCTCGGTGGTTTTCCTTTCAGAAGTAACATCATCAGTGCTAGAAGGAAAGGGGGGAGGAAGAGGAGGAGGAGGAGGAAGAGGACGGGGGGCTCCTTGGTGCTCTCCGAGCTTGGTTGTTTTCTTGCAGACGTTTCATGACCCAGTTAGGTAGCATCTTTGGTGCTACTGATGTTAGGGTTTGCATGGGGAAAGGCCACTCCCTTCTAGCGCTGATGATGTTACCTAGTTGGGTCATGAAGAAAACGACCAAACTTAGAGAGCACCAAGCTGGTTCATGAAATGTCTGCAAGGAAACAACCAACCAAGGACCCCACAGTCCTCCTCCTCCTCCTCCCAAACCCCACTCCTTTTTAGCACTGATAATGTTACCTAGTTGGGTCATGAAACATCTGAAAACAAACCACAAAACTCAGCACCAAGGACCACACAGTTGTAGTCCTTCCTCCTCCTCTTCCTCCTCCTCCTCCTCCTCCCCACCTTCCTCTTCTTCCTGCTCTTCCAGCCACCCGTCTGTTGAGTTGCAAAGTTGTGCTTAATAAATGGAGTCCTTGTTGCTCACTGAGCTTGGTGGTTTTCCTGCAGACCTTTTCTTATTAAAACTAGATAGCTGGATTAGTGCACTGATAAAGTTACCTGGTGGGGTAATGAAATGTCTGCAGGAAAAAAACACGAAGGGCCCCATAGTCCTCCTCCTCCATCTCCTCCCTCCCTCCTCCCTCCTTCCACCTTCCTCGTCTCTCCTCCTCCTTCTCTTCTTCTTCCCCTTCTCCTTCTTCATCTTCTTCACAAGCCCCTCCCTTCTATCACTGATGATGATATTACCTAGCTGGTTCATGAAATGTTTGCAAGAAATCCCCCAAGCTTGGAAAGCACCAAGGACCCCACAGTCCTCCTCATAATAGCCCTTCTTCTTCTCCTTCTCCTTCTCCTTCTCCTTCTCCTTCTCCTTCTCCTTCTCCTTCTCCTTCTCCTTCTCCTTCTCCTTCTTCTTCTTCTTCTTCTTCTTCTTCTTCTTCTTCTTCTCCTCCTCCTTCTCCTTCTCCTCCTCCTCTTCTTCTTCTCCTCCTCCTCCTCCTCCTTCTCCTCCTCCTCCTTCTTCTTCTTCTTCTCCTTCTTCTCCTCCTCCTCCTCCTCCTCCTCCTCCTCCTCCTCCTCCTCCTCCTCTTCCTCTTCCTCTTCCTCTCCTCCTCCCTCCTCTTCCTTTCCCTTCCCTTCCCTTTCCCCTTCTCTTCCCCTCCCTCTCCTCCTCCTCCACAAACCCCACTTCCTTGTAGCATTGATGATATTACCTAGCTTTTTCATGAAATGTTTGCAAGGAAACCACCAAACTTGGAAAGCATCAAGGACCCCACAGTTCTCTTCCTCCTCCCTCCCTTCTAGCACTGATGAAGTTACCTAGTTGGGCAATGAAACGTCTGCAACAAAACCACCCAGCTCAGAGAGCACCAAGGACCCCCCACCGTTCAACCCTGAGCTACAAATATTCTCCTTTATTGTTATAAATAAATACCTGTAACAAATACACCCCACTTTTGTCCCCTTACCAAACATCGCATGACGATTCTGCCTCCTTGGCATTATTTCTCGGGGCTCAAGAGAACCAAGAGGCTCAATCAAGAGGCCTTATTAAGACTTCAGTGATACTCAGCCAAACGTGATAATCGGTTTTGGGAGTCAAGTTAATAAAAGCTGCCCTCTTAGACTGTATGTATGAAAATCTGCGTTGTGTGTCTACGTGAGGGATAAACATCAAAGCCAGATCTAGGCTGGGTCAGCTTAGTTCTTAACTGAATGCAGGGCCTATGATTAAATCAGCCCTTTAAGTCTTTGCTGCCTTGAAATGCAAAATTTAAGGCAGGAAAAAACCTGTTTTCTTTCTATCCTTTGGACTGGGATTTTCCCCTCCCAACATGTTTTCCTTCTCACTCGCTCTCTCTTTTAATTAGTGTAGTAGTATATCATAACAGGGAAACAGTGACAAGGCAGCCATGTCGGTACAGTGAAAAATTATGGTGATTACCCCAAAGTCACCCAGCTGGCTTTCCTGCCTAAGGCGGGACTAGAACTCACGGTCACCTAGTGATTGGCCCAGAGTCACCTAGCCATCTTTCGTACATAAGGAGGGACTAGAACTCACCGTCTCCTGGTAATTGGCCCAATGTCACCCAGCCATTTTTCGTGCTTAAGGCAGGACTAAAACTCACTGTCACCTGGTGTTTGACCCAAAGTCACCGTCCGGCTTTCATGCCTAAGGTGGGTCTATAATTCACCGTCTCCTGGTGTTTGGCCCAAAGTCACCCAGCTGGCTTTCGTGCCTAAGGTGGGACTAGAACTCACTGTCACCTGGTGATTGGCCCAAAGTTACCCAGCCATCTTTCTTGCATAAGGCGGGACTAGAACTCACCGTCTCCTGGTAATTGGCCCAACGTCACCCAGCTGGCTTTCGTGCCTAAGGTGGGACTATAATTCACCGTCTCCTGGTTATTGGCCCAAATTCACTCAGCAGACTTCTGTGCCTACGGCGGGACTAGAATTCACCATCTCCTTGTGATTGGCCCAAAGTCATCCAGCTGGCTTTCATGCTAGAACTCACCATCTCCTGGTGATTGGCCCAAAGTCACCCAGCCATCTTTCGCGCCTAAGGCAGGATTGGAACTCACCATCTCCCGATTTCTAGCTTGATACCTTAACCACCAGACCAAACTGCCTCTCTTTCCCTTTGAATTTTGCTAAACGTATGATTGCACCTCAATGTTTAAATACAAAAGCAATTCAGAAATGGGCAACTACCTCCTGATATGGTGACATTTTGGGTTTTTTTTTTTTTTTTCATCCAGAGGCAGATTATGTTGCAGTCAGAAACCACTTTATGGAAGCTCGGCCTCGTCTCCCGGCCATGTTCATTGCGACCCCAAAAGACCAGAAACAATCGGTGTGGACCAGAGAGAAGCCATCACCTCAGGTATGTCACACTGTGGCCACCTTACCTGGGCAGTATCTTCCCTTCTCTACTTCTCATTGCAGAATCAGGTCAGCTGTTTGGACATTTCTGTTGGCAGTGATGAATGAAAGGTCCAGTTTCAAGGCCTGTCTTTCATTTGGCCAAAGTGTCTGGGTTCCAGCGATTGCCCTAATTAAATCATGAGCCTCAAGCCAAGCTTCAAAAGGATCCAAAAGATTTATTAAGAGCAACATGTCCCATATGTAGCCCACTCTATCACACATAATTTATGGCCACCTGTGACCCTGTTCCCCCCTCCTTCCTGGATGTGTCATAAATCACATTCTCCAATGAAGGATTTTTGTGGGCAGAAGATTACAGCCTAGGTTACAATCTTTGTAAGATAAGCGTGGAATGTACTTCTGTTTTTCCCTCTTCCTGCTTATGGCAACTCGGAAGCAGGCATAGGAATGCTTTACGAGTTGACACAAAGTCTGTTGGGCAAATCATCTCTTGGTCTCACTTGGTTGCCAGAGAACTGAAGTGAAGTCTCATTGCCCACTCAGCTTTGCGGGGTCCTTGGTGCTCTCTGAGCTTGGTGGTTTTCTTGCAGACATTTCATGACCCAGCTAAGTCATATCATCAGTGCTAGAGGAGAGAGGAGTTTGTGGAGAGGAGGAGGACTGTGGGGCCCTTGGTGCTTTTTGAGCTTGGTGATTTTCTTGCAGACATCTCATGACCCAACTAGGTAACATCATCAGTGCTAGAAGGAGTTGGGGAGGAAGAGGACAACCTTAGTACTTTTTGAGCTTAGTGGTTTTCTTGCAGACATCTCATGACCCAACTAGGTAACATGATCAGTGCTAGAAGGGAGTGAAGACTGTGGAGTGGAAGAGAAGAAGGGGGGGAGGAGGACCATGGATTCTGATGCTCTCTTTCCTTGTGGACGTTTCACTACCAAACTATGTAACATCATCAGGGCTAGAAGGGAATGGGGTTTGCTCTAGGTTTATGTAGTAGTGACTTGCCGTGTTGGTGGAGAACGCTTTGGTAGTTCCTTAATTAGGCTGTTATTTATTGAGTTGGTCATCAACTAAAAACCGCAAGCCCCACTCCCGTCTTGCACTGATGCTGTTACCTAGTTGGGTCATGAAACGTCTGCAAGAAAACCTCCAAGCTCGGAGAGCCTCAGGGATCCCACAGTTCCAATTCTTGAGTTACAAATATTCTCTTCTGTCACCACTAATCTTTCAATCCAGCGCTCAGAGCTGAGATAAATACAGATAGTCCTCAGGTTACAACGGTAATTGGGACTGAAATTTCCATCGCCAGGGATGCCAGAAAAGTCATAACTATGAAAAATGGTCCTGTCACTTTTTTCAGTGCCATTGAATGGTCAGTAAATGTGAAAATCGGCCATAAGTCACTTTTTTTCAGTTCTACTCATCCTGCCCGGTTCATCTCAGCTTAAAAGCTCTTCCTCTTCCCTTCTCCAGATCCTTCAGCGCCTCCTTGTACTGGCCCAAGAGGCCCTTCAGGTGTTGGACAAGCAGTTGATGGACCCTCTGGGAACCCAGGACGTGAAGGTGAGTCCTTCAAGCGAAGGCCAGAGGTCCTTTTCCCCAGAGGTAGACCACACTAGGATGGTCGAGTTCCTCGTTTGAAATCCCTTCTTATCACTTAAGCTGGGGAAATCAGAATGGGGCAGCTCCCCATGGCCAACTCATCACAGTCAACTGCCCATGGCCAACTCACCACAGCCAATTCACCATGGTCACCTCCCCATGGCCAACTCCCCAAGGTCAACTCACCACAGCCAATTCACCATGGTCAGCTCCCCATGGCCAACTCATCACAGCCAATTCACCATAGTTAACTCACCATGGCCAACTCCCCAAGGTCAACTCACCACAGCCAATTCACCATGGTCAGTTCCCCATGGCCAACTCATCACAGCCAATTCACCATAGTTAACTCACCATGGCCAACTCCCCAAGGTCAACTCACCACAGCCAATTCACCATGGCCAACTCCCCATGGCCAACTCACCACAGCCAATTCACCATAGTTAACTCCCCATGGCCAACTCCCCAAGGTCAACTCACCACAGCCAATTAACCATGGTTAACTAACTATAGTCAACTAACTCCCCATGGCCAACTCCCCATGGCCAACTCCCCGTGGCCAACTCCCCATGGCCAACTCACCACAGCCAATTCACCATAGTTAACTCACCATGGCCAACTCTCCACAGCCAATTCACCACAGTCAACTCACCACAGCCAACTCCCCAGGGTCAACTCACCACAGCCAATTCACCATGGTCAACTCCCCACAGTCAACTCCCCATGGCCAACTCCCCACAGCCAATTCACCATAGTTAACTCACCATGGCCAACTCTCCACAGCCAATTCACCACAGTCAACTCACCACAGCCAACTCCCCAGGGTCAACTCACCACAGCCAATTCACCATGGTCAACTCCCACAGTCAACTCCCCATGGCTAACTCATCACAGCCAATTCACCATAGTCAACTCACCACAGTCAACTCCCCATGGCCAACTCCCCACAGCCAATTCACCATAGTTAACTCACCATGGCCAACTCTCCACAGCCAATTCACCACAGTCAACTCACCACAGCCAACTCCCCAGGGTCAACTCACCACAGCCAATTCACCATGGTCAACTCCCCACAGTCAACTCCCCATGGCTAACTCATCACAGCCAATTCACCATAGTCAACTCACCACAGTCAACTCCCCATGGCCAACTCCCCACAGCCAATTCACCATAGTTAACTCACCATGGCCAACTCTCCACAGCCAATTCACCACAGTCAACTCACCACAGCCAACTCCCCAGGGTCAACTCACCACAGCCAATTCACCATGGTCAACTCCCCACAGTCAACTCCCCATGGCTAACTCATCACAGCCAATTCACCATAGTTAACTCACCATGGCCAACTCCCCATGGCCAACTCCCCACAGCCAATTCACCAAGACCAATTCTCCACAGCCAATTCACCATGGCCAACTCATCACAGGCCAACTCACCACACCCCAGCGAAATTAGGGGTGATGATTTTTCTTTATAAGGATCCTTTTCGCTTGGAAGAAAATCGTACCTGCATTTCTTCATTATGTGGGCTGTCTTTGGTCTGAGTGGCATCTGTTGTTGTTAGGTGTGTGTGTGTGTAAATGTTCCCCAAACAAGGGATGGAACGCAAAGAGCAAGCAAAGAGCAAACACACAGCAAACCAGGTTTGATTTGATTTAATTTAAAGTTAATTAAAATCAGATTACAGCGATGACAATGTTTTATTTATTTCCGCTGACATATTAAATAGTAAGCCCCGATTGATGCTCTTTGTAGCTTCCCTTCTAGAAACCCAGGCTGTACTTCGTTGCCATGCAAAACAAGACAGTGATATTAATCATAATCTTGGCTTGCCATCTCGGCTAAGGTGGCTCTTTTCCCTGGCTTAATTATATCTCAGAAGCTGCTGTTTTGCTTTCTTATCGTATCCCAAGTCTATTTCAGCTGTAGACCTAACGATTCTCGAGCTTAATAGCAGCTCAGGTAGTCCTTGACTTACAACAGTTCATTTAGTGACTGCCCAAATTTACCATAGCACTGGAAAAAAAAAGTGACTTACGACCGTTTTCCCCACTTACAGCCTTTGGTCACGTGAAAAAAAAACAACAAGTCAAGACACTTGGCAACTGACTCGTATTTTATGACGGTTGCCGTATCCCGGGATTGCGTGATCCCCTTTCGAAATCTGACAAGCAAAGTTAATGAGGAAGCAGGGTTCACTTAACAATCATGTTACTACCCTGTTTTCCCGAAAATACAACCTACCCTGAAAGTAAGTCCTAGCTTGATTTTTTTTTACATGTGCCCAAGATAAGCCCTACCCCCCCAAAAAAATAAGCCCTAATTAAGATCCCTCCCACTCCAGAGTGCACGGGTAAAAATTAAGCTAGGGTGGAGATGAGGGCGGTGGTGCTGCCCTACTACTTACCTTTGGACAGTTGTAGCCAGGCCTCGCACACCCCGACACCTGCTTGCCAGCCTTGCTGGCTGCAGAGAAAATAGGCCGGCAAGGCAGGTGTCGGGGTGTGCAAGGCCTGGCTACAACTGTCCAAAGGGGAGTAGTAGGGCAGCTCCACTCCCCCCATACTCACCCTAGCTTAATTTTTACCCGTGCACTCTGGAATGGGAGGGATCTTAATTAGGGCTTATTTTGGGGGGTAGGGCTTATATTGGGCTCAAGCTAGGCCTTACTTTCAGGGTAGGTCGTATTTTCAGGGAAACGGTAGATTCAGACGTTTGTCAATGGACTCCTATTTATGACGGTTGCAATGTGCCGGGGTCACGACAAGCAAAGTCAATGGGGAAAAACCAGATTCACTTAACAACCGTGTTCCTAATTTAAGAACTTAACAAATTCACTTAACAAATGGGGCAAGGAAAGACGTAAAACGGGGCAAGGCCCACTTAACCCACTTCTCACTTAAGAACATTAACTTTGGGCTCAATTGTGGTTGGACGTTGAGGACTGCCTGTAGAAATCCTTCCATCCTCCACAAATCCTTCAATCAGAACCGAGGAGGCTTCTTGGATGAGAAGGGCGAAAAGTCTTCAAGTACAAACCGAGAAAGTCCAGTTGCCTTTTGAAAGAAAACACAAACCAAAAAAGCCTCTTGGGGACAAAGAAAACTTGGATGACCGAGAATCTGCCCAAGGGACATTTTAGCACCGTGATGGGTTTCCTGAAGGCTTCTGGAGCTGGGAACAAAGCTCCGGATTGATCCGTAGAATTGTATTTGCTCAGAATTGGAAAAGTGATAAGATACCGAGAGAGGGAAAAGTAATTGAGAAAAATATTTGAATGTGAAGAAATGAATAGATCAACATTGGAAATTAAAGGAAAAAGAAGAATCTGAATACTACATGCTATGGGATTTATTTTATCAATGGTTAGAACAAGGGTCTTCAAACTTGGCAAGTTTAAGACTTTGTCATGCCCCTGTTGGACTCTGATTCCGAGGGGGGGGTCGAACAGCTGACAGGGAGTGGGAGTGTGGCTCTGGTGGCTGTGGAAGAAACTGGGGAAGGGCACAGTCTGGCTGGGCATTCAGAGGAAGACCCAAGTCCACCCCCTTCTTCATCCTAGGGCACGCAGGGAGGGACGGTTAAGGGAGCAATGTGAGTTACATGGGTTACGGGGGAGGAAAGGGCCCTGATTCCCTTCATTAGCTGCAGCTGGGAAAACAGGATTTAAAAAGGGTATTTGTGCACAGCACCTTGCTGGAAGCAAAATGTGAATTATCTTTGTTTGTCAAGTCTTATCTGGGTTCTGGCATCCTCCCAACTGTGGGTGTTTCGTTATCTTTTGAGTTCTGCAATCCTTTATTCTGCCCTGTCTCATTAATTGCTGCAATGTGGTTTGTGTTGGTTTTTATTTATAATCTATATGTAGTTTGGGTGCGGACGGAATTTCTTCCCTTTAAAAACTGTTCTTGGGAGAGTTTTTTCTCCAGCCGATGATAACTGGACATTGGGGGCCAAGTTGGAGGAATTAAAGGGACTTTACCTACTTTTGTGACTTTGTTGCTTTTGTGCCACACCTCTTTGGGTCATCACAGACTTGTGGATTTCAACTCCCAGAATTCTTGAGCTAACATGACTGGAGGAGGAATTCTGGGAGTTGAAGCCCACAAGTCTTAAAGCTGTCAGGTTTGAAGACTCCTGGGTTAGAAAATAAAATGAATTAAAATGGATTAGATGAATACATAAAGCAATAAGAGAAGATTGTTAAAACAATATGGATACATTGGATTTTACTTATATGAAAATGTGATTATTGTTATATTGAGAAGGAGAGTATTAATCATAAACTAAGCAACAAAATATGTACCTAATTGACACATGGTTGACGTGGAATGGCTTTATTGTGTATAAAAAATAAAAAACTGTATTTAAATAAAAGCTCAGGATCGATCCAGAGCTCTGTTACCAGCTGAAAGCCTTGCCAGCCACAGAAGAAGAAGTTCTTGAAGGCCTCTGACAGCGAAAAGGAGGCCGGGGGCGACGCACACAAGTGAGGTTAGTCAGTGGATGACATCCTCCGAAAATAAGACCTGGTGCCTTTTTTGGTGGCAAAAAATAAATAAAATAAAATAAGACATTGTCTTATCTTCAGGGTACCATGGTAAATCGTCACCCTGGGGGATGCTGCAACGGCCATAGGTATGGAAAATAGTCATAAGTCACTATTTTCATTGCCGTTCTAATGCTCCCTAAAGGAACTGTTGTAAATCAAGGCCTACCTGTACAGGTAAACCTCCAAACCAGTGGTCGCCAACCGAGTCTCACAAAGACTCATTTCTGGCGGAGTTTGGGGGAGAGAAAGAAAGACTTCTGCTGATTTCCTTGCATGAAGCCAAAAGTCTCTCTCTCTCTCCCCATGAGAACGGGACTGGAGATGGTATCCTGCGATCTCAAAGAAAGAATGATCGATCGGTCGGTAGGAAAACGGGATGGGGAATTTTCCTGCGGACTTTTTTGGGGATTTTTCCCAGGGTCTCTGGTCTGCGGGATTTAAAATTATGAGTTTGATGGTCCCTGAGGTCCAAAAGGTTGGCGACCCTTGAACCAAAAGGCCTCAAATGACTCTCAGAGAGAGCGCTAACAACCAGAGGACTGCAAGGAATATAAATCCTTCCATCCTCCACCATTTACTCTGAACCGAAGAAGCTTCTTGGACGAAAAGCGAAACCTCTTCAAGTTCCCTAATTGAAGCTGTAACTGGACAGCTGGAGGGATTCGCTTGACCAACGTGGCAAGGAAAGTCGTAAAACGGGGCGAAACTCATTTAACAACTGTCTCCCCCGGCAATCTAAATTCTTGTGGTCGCAAGTAGGATGCAAATGACGCCTGATGAAGGTGGGAAGTGAAGTTGATGAAGGGAGAGTGAGGCAGAACGTTTGGCAGAAAGAGATAGACTCAATCGCAGGCAGTCCTTGACTTATGACCACAATCGAGCCCAACTTTTCTGTCGTTCAGTGAGACATTTATAAAAGGAATCTCGCTCCAATCTTTCTTGCCATGCTTGTTAAGTGAATCCCTGCAGTTCTCCAGTTAGTGTTGTGATTCGCCGGCAGCAGGTGAGGACGGCTGAGGTCTCGGAGAGCGAGGACTCAGGTGAGGGGCCTGCATGGGATGCAGGGATGGGGCCAGGACCATCAGGGAGTGGAGTGCTGCCTTCGGAGATGGTGGAGGCTGGCAGCAGTGATGAAGAGGCCCCCGAGGAGCCTGTGCCCAGTGCACATGCGCGCAGGGCTACTTGAAGGAAAGAGCAGCTGCAGCAGCACGGGCGACTCGGGAGTAAGGCTGCAAGGTAATGGCCCCTCCCTTAAGAGATCAAAGCCAGCTGAGAAACTGGAGTTCTTTGCAGGAAGCAAATAAGTGTTTGCACTCAAGCCTTGTGGATGTTCGGACTCTCATGGTCGGTGCTTGGAGCCTCTTTGATTTATTGTTTAGGAACTTTATCTGTTCTTTTGGGCACCCTTGCAAAAACATGGCAAGGCTCTTCCTTATCGGAGCTAATTAGTTGGAAGCAGCCTTTTATCTGTGAAGAAACGGGATTCGTAAATGAAACATTAAAAGGTTGTGCTGGTACCTTTGTCTCGTGTTTGCTCTCTGGGAACCAGGTTTGGGTCAGAAGAGTAAGTCACATGGTTGTTAAGCGAACCCGGGTTCCCCATTGACTTTGCTCGCCAGAAGATCGTGAAAGGGGATCACGAGACCCCCAGGGACACGATGACGGTCATAAATACAAGTCAGTTGCCCGAGCCTCTGAATTTTGGTCGCATGACCACGGGGATGCTGCAGCGGTCAGGACTGAAAAACAGCCCTCAGTCCCATTTTTTTCAGTGCCGTTGTAACTTCAGTCACTAAGCGAACCGTCATAAGTCGAGGACCACCTGTATTGAATTTGCTGGGTGGGCGAAACTCTTTTCACATAGTCAGGAATCAATATAAAAAAGTGAAATGAAAAATGAAAAAAAACATAAAATAATATAAAATGTAAAACAATATAAAATGTAAAATAATATAAAATAATATAAAATGTAAACTATAAAATGATATAAAATATAAAGTGTAAAATATAAAATAATATAAAATGTATATATAAAAATAATATAAAAATATAAAATAATAAAATAAGATAATATAAAATGTAAAATAATATAAAATATAAAAATATAAATAAAATGTAAAATAATATAAAATAAATAAAAGATATAAATGTAATGTAAAATAATAAAAATATAAAATAAAATAAAATATAAATGTAAAATAATATAAAAATAACCTAAAATATAAAATGTAAAATAATATCAAATAATATAAACTATAAAATATAAAGTAATATAAAATGAAAAATAGTATGAATTATAAAATAGTATAAAATGTAAAATAAAATAATAAAAATATAAAATAATGTAAAATGTAAAATAATATAAAATAACATCAAATATAAAATGTAAAATAATATCAAATAATATAAACTATAAAATATAAAGTAATATAAAATGTAAAATAGTATAAATTATAAAATAGTATAAAATGTAAAATATAAAATAATGTAAAATGTAAAATACTATAAAATGTAAAAAAATGTAAAATACTATAAAATGTAAAATACTATAAAATGTAAAATGTAAAATAATAAATAACAGTGTGTGATTTCTGTGATTTTCTTTTCTTTTTTTAAGAGCCAGGCTTAACTTTTTTTTAAAGACGGAGTAAAGCCCGACAGCTGCTTCCTCCGTGTCTCTCTCTCTCTCTCTCTCTCTCTCTGCTCTCTCTTCTACGCCAGGAAATCTTTTGCACGGCTCTTTTTCCGAACTCTTTGCGGCTGAATCGGGAGCCCGAGAAAATTGAGCAGCGGGTGGCTTCTGGTGGAAGGGGGGCAGAGGGTGAGATGTAGGAAACGCCCTGAACGCCCCCAGAGTGTGACTCAGCCCTGGACTTTGTGTGCAGATGGGATTTGTGGTTATTTATGAGCTGGTCTCCTATTTGATTTTTTTTTTTCTGCCTTTCTCATGAGAATTGCTTAATGGCAATTGGGAGGGATTGGGTTTCTACGCCCCCTTTCCTGCCTGACACTTGATTAAGCAAAATTAATCCTTAAAAGCTTGTGGGGGGCGGAGTGGGGGAAATTGCCAGCCGCATCAGCAGAGGGAATCTGCCACGGAGTTTGTACTGATCTCGGGTTCGTGAGTCCTTGGTGCTCTCTGTGCTTGGTTGGGTGTGGTGGGTTTTTTTTTTTTTTTGGGGTAGACTGTTCGTTGCCCAACTAGGGAATGTCATCAATGCTAGAAGTGAGTTGGGTTTGTGGAGAGGAAGAGGAGGAGGAGGACTGTGGAGTCCTTGGTGCTCTCTAATCTTGGTGGTTTTCTTGCAGACATTTCATGACCCAACTAAGTAGCATCGTCAGTGCTACAAGGGAGTGGGGTGGAGAGGAGGGAGAGAAACTGAGTTTGATAGTTTTCTTGCAGACGTTTTGTTACCAAACTAGGGAACATCATCAGTGCTGGAACGTTTAGAGTAGGCATTCCCTACTTCCTTCTAGAACTGATGATGTTCCTTGGCTGGGTAATGAAATGTCTGCGAGTAAACAAGCAAACTTAGAGAGTACCAAGGACCTACAATCATTCTCCTCCTCCTCCTCCTCCTCCTCCTCCACAAATCCCACTCCCTCCTAACCCTGATGAGGTTTCCTAGTTGGGTCACGAAACATCTGCAAGAAAACAACCAAGCTCAGAGAGCATCCAGGACTCCTCATTTCAAATCTGAGCTACAGATATTCTCTTGGATTGATACCAGGCCAAACAATCCGGCACAAAACGGCACCCTGATCAAGGAATTATCAAGGAGGAGAACTCTCCTCCACCAAAATGGCAGAGCGAGCTACTGTATCTAAAAGCAAAGCCCACCCTCCCCTTACACTGATGATGCTACCTAGTTGGGTCATGAAATGTCTTGCAAGGAAACCATCAAATACAGAGATAGTAAAGAAGAAAAAAAACCCACATTTAATCATACATGTATTAACAGCAGCTAGAATTGTATTTGCTCAAAATTGGAAAAATGAAAAGATTCCGATAGGTGATTAGGAAAATATTGGAATGTGCAGAAATGAATAGATTAACGTTGGCAATTAAAGAACAAGAAGTGGAATATTGTATGATATGGGATTGATTTTATAAATGGTTGGAAAATAAAGTAAGAAGTTAAATGAATATCGTCAGAATGGTAAGATATGTGAGGTTGAGCAGTTTTTAACACGGATGTAATCCTAGTAAGAAATGTATGCTAAACATAAATATTTGCACAAGATATGTGTACCCAGTTGACACACTATATAACTGAAAGATGGATTTGTTGTAAAATAAAATAAAAAAACATTAAAAACAACAACAACACAGAGAGCACCATGGATTCCACTCCACGTTCAATCCTGAGTTGCAGATATTATCTTTTGTCAGATCTAAGGTTTGCCCATGGCAAAAGGTTTATCTCCATTTCTATTCATACCCAAGGGGTTCATCATATTCTCTGCTGTTCTTTTTGGGAGAAATCAGATGTATATGGCTGTGTGTGTGTGTGTGTGTGTGTGTGTGTGTGTGTGTGTGTGTGTAGATGTTAAAAGAAAAACTGATTAAAGCTGCATGAAATCATTAGGGCTACTTCATTCATCTCTCCTATTATTGATGTAATCAGTTTCTCCTTCTGGCTTGTTACAAATTACAGTTTGATGACAACTTTTACGGGCTGGGAACCTTGATAAAAGTTTCCCTGGCCAACTTTTGATTCTCGCTTGTGCCTTGGGCGAGTGCAACGTTCAAGCTCGAAATTGTGGTTAATCTTAAATGGAGGTGGCCAATCTTGAATTTCCGGATGTATAGTAAAAGAAAAGAGGGTGTTTGTAGCTGGGGGGTTGAATTATGAGGTCCTTGGTGCTCTCTGAGCTTGGTTGTTTTCTTGCAGATGTTTCATGACCCAACTAGGTAATCTCATCAGTGCCTTTAGATTTAGATTAACGAATTTGGAAGGGACCTTGTAGGTCATCTAGTCCAACCCCCCGCCCAAGGTGGAGTCACTATACCATTTTTGACAAATGGCAGCCCAATTTCTTCTTGAAAACCTCCAGTGATGAAGTTCTCCCAACTTCTGAAGGCAACTTCTGTTCCATCGGTTGATTGTTCATGTCAGAAAATTTCTCCTTATTTCCAGGTTGAATCTCTCCTTGATCAGTTTCCATCCATTATTCCTTGTCTGGCCTTTAGGTGCTTTGGAAAATAGCTTGACCCCCTCCTCCTCTCTGGGGCAGCCCCTCAAATATTGGAAGACTGCTCTCCTGTCTCCCCTGGTCCTTCTCTTCCCTAGACTAGCCAGGCCCTGTTCCTGCAACCGTTCATTGTATGTTTTAGTCTCTAGGCCTTTAATCCTCTTAGTTACTCTTCTCTGCCCTCTTTCTAGAGTCTCAACCTCTTTTTTATAGTGTGGTGACCAAAACTGGATGCAGTACTCTAGGTGTGGTCCTACTAAGACTTTACAGAGTGCTATTAGGGACCTCGCTTGATCTTGAAGGAAATGTGGTTTTTCTCTCTCTCTTCACATATAAGTGGTTTGGACAGAAGAGTGTCTTTGTCGCTCAGGGTTGAAGTCTGGGGTCCTTGGTGCTCTCCGAGCTGGCTTGTTTTCTCGAAGATGTTTCATCAGATAAGATCATCAGTGCTCGAAGGGAGTGGAGCCTGCAGAGTGTAGGAGGAGAAGTAGATCAGTGGGATCCACCACCCTTTACATTCTTCAAGCCCTCAAAAGTCATACGGAGAATTGGTCGCGGGAATTAGTTAGGTCTTAATTTAATGAAAGGAAGGACCTGGGGATATATGACAGTAGTCTTCCAATTTTTGAGGGGCTGCTACAAAGAAGAGAGGGGTCAAGCTATTCCCCAAAGCACCAGGAGGCAGAACGAGGAGCAATGGATGGAAATGAATCAAGGAGAGAAGCAACCTAGAGCTAAGGAGGAATTTCCCAACAGTGAGAACAATTAGCAGAATGGTTTTCCTCCAGAAGTTGTGGTGCTCCGCCACTGGAGGTTTTAAGAAGAGATTTGTCTAAAATAGTATATGGTTTCCTGCCTGAGCAGGGGGTTGGACTAGAAGACCTTCAAGGCCCCTTCCAACTCTTACTCTGTGAAAGAAGAGGGTGGGGTCAACTTATTCTCCAAAGCACAGAAGAAGCAGCAATGGTTGGAAGTTACTCAAGGAGAGAAGCACCCGGAATTTTCTGACAGTGAGGATAATTCACTAGTGGAACAGCTTGCTTCCAAAAAGTTGTGGCTGGAGGTTTTTCAAAAGAGCTTGGATAGCCATTTGTCTGAAATAATATAAGGTCTCCTGCCCAAATAAAGGGTTGGACTAGACAACCTTCGAGGTCCCTTCCAACTCTGTTATGCTGTTAAAAGAGTTTGGAAAGCCGTTTGAGTGGGATTGTATAGGGCCTCTTGGCTTGGGTAGGGGGTTGGACTAGAAGACCTCCAGAGTCCCTTCCAGCCATATAGATTCCACGATGGTAATTTTTGGGGGGATGACCCTGAGAATGGTGGCATATCCCCAAGAGAGGTTGCGTTTGTCATCAAGAAAATGCTTTCAGCACTGGGGTAAACGTATGTTTATTTAAGGCCTTAGCCTTTCAGATCAAGTCTTTTTGATAATGCCTTGCAATCTTTAATCCTATTGTTACTGGAGGCTGGTGCGTGACGTTGTTTTCGTTGCGTTGTGCTCTTGTGGTATGTTCCTCCGAAATCCATCAACGGGCAGAGCAAATTTGGCACAAGGAAAGGATTAAAAGTCTTATGACTGTGAACTCTGGAAATATGGGTAATTTAGTTTAGTTTACTTTACTTTATTGTCATTGCACCTCGTACAACGAAATCAAACACCATCTTCAGTGCACATCATGACCATTAAAATAAACACAAACACACATCCTTCACACTCCAGACATTGAACCGAAAACCCCCAACACCGCACCAACACTGCACTATACAGTAGAATTCAGTAGAGTTACTGCCCCGGGATAAAATATGTTTTTCAGCCTATTTGTCCCTGTTTTTATTGTCCAGTGTGCTCATGCGCAGAGCTGTCAGGAGAAGAGAACAGCTAAGGAACAAGGGTCAACTTGGGAGTAAAGCCACAGGTGGACGGCGAATAGCTCCTCCCATAGGGAATAAAAGAGGAGCGAAAGGGGAATGGCGTTTGCAGGAGACAATGAGTTCATTTGGGTGAAGATCTGCTCCTGCATTTTTGCCGAGTATATGTCTGCTACAGTGTGGCGTCTGAAAGATATCGGCCTGGCAACTCTCCAAGCCTGATAATGGTCTGTAATTGTGAAATCTCTTGAAAGACTGTTGGCCGGGGCTTTGCTGGAGAGGAATTCCCTGTATACTAAATAAAAAAGGGTTTATTGGGACGAGGAGTCGGCTTCGTGCTATTGGGGAAGCCGAGGTCAGAACACTGTGATTCTTATCTGCTGACCGTAAAACCTCTCTTCTGCAGATGGCCTTCCGTCCTCCCTTGGACCTCTATGACGTCCTCATCCACCTGAACCCCAAGCAGGTTCCCAGGCACCTGGAGGCCGTGGACCGGCCCACCACGTCCTTTTACCGGGGGATGTTGAAGAGCAGCAGTAGCGCAAAAACCATTTCTTTCCCAGTGGTGGACTACGACCCCGTGCAGTGCTACCTGGAGGAGCTCCGAGTAAGTATTTATTGTGGTTCACTGGCAGCTGGTGCAGATGGCAGCGGAATCGGACAGCGGGGGAGAACAGGGACCAGTCCGGGAGTTTGGAGAGGACTCGGACGAGGGTCCTGCGTCCGATACAGAGATGGGGCCAGGACCATCTGGGAGTGGGGTGCTGCCTTTGGAGCCTCCGGAGTCTGGCAGCAGCGAGGCAGAGGACCCAGGGGAGCCTGTTCCCAGTGCGCGTGTGCGCAGAGCTGCTAGAAGGCGAGAGCAGCTGAAACAAAAGGGGTGACTCCGGAGTAAGGCTGGGAGGAGATTGCCTCTCCCATAAGGGATAAAAGACAGGCAAAGATGACGAAACCTTTGCAGGAAGCAAAGTCGTTCGTTCAGTTCAGATTCATTCTTGAAGCTCTTTGTACTTAGGTTGGGTTTTCTTGTACTTTGTTTGGTTTCTTTTCTAGTTCATTTGACACTTCTGTTTTTGGCAGCACTTCACAGAGTTGAAAAGTGGTTGCTTATCTCGGGGAACTGTTTGAGATTAATTCCGGCTGGGAATGAAAACAATTCCCAGCGTTGCAATAAAATAGGTTTTGTTTTTAAAATAAGTGTGTGCATGATTACAGTTTAGGAAGCCTGGGTCAGAACAGTATCCAACTGGTGGACACCTGGCCACTCACCTGAGGAAGTGTGGCTGCAATCCTAACATTGTACATGTAGTCCTCAGCTTATGACCGCAGTTGAGCCCCAAATTTCTCTTGCCAAGCAAGACAGTTGTTAAGTGAGTGTTTCCCCCCTCCCCCCCGGTTTTATGCTCAGCGTGCTGCATGGACCTTTCCAATTGTGGTTTATTCAGCCATCTATGATTGCGTTGCTAAGCCATCTGGATAGCGAGACGGGCGGTATATGTTAGGATATGTGCAGAGTAACCCTTGTATAGAAAGGATATGCACACAGAAAACGGTTTATGAGAACAGTTATGAATAAATATACAGCCACACAGAGTTGAACAAGTTGTATTAATGTTTACTTGAAGAAATAGCACAGTGTCCAATAAACAGACCATGTCATACACGTTTTTAACAGTCCAGGAATATCCAGTTATAAAGTCTTCTTACATCTAGTTATAAAGTCTTCTTACCGATTCCATGTCTTTTATAGCAGGCAAATAACAAACCATAATACAACAAAAAAAAAAACCTTCGATATCAACAGAATATCAAAATAATCAGGGTTAGTCAGTATCGGTCCGTAGTCAGTCAGTATCAATATCAAAAGAGATCATCAGTGAAAAAGAGAAAGAGAATTAAACCAGGATGTATAGCTCCCTCTTATGGCAACTTGTACTGTGTTTCTCCAACAATACGGCCTCCACCAATAGCACGTTTTCTCCACCAATAGCACCCAGCATGTTTTCTAGGCATAAAATCAAATTAAGCCCCTCCCCCCAAATTTAGGCCTAGTTTAAAACATGCAAAATAGGGGGAAGGGTGGGGGGACTTGCCATTTGGAGTGCCGTTGGAGCTGCTGTCGCCGTTTGGAGCTGCCTCTGCCGCTTGGAGCCGCCGCCGCCGTTTGGAGTGCCGTTGGAGCTGCTGCCACCATTTGGAGCTGCCTCTGCCCTTTGCAGCTGCCTTTGCCGTTTGGAGCTGCCGCCGCCGTTTGAAGCTGCCACTTCCGCGTTTGCAGCACTGCCGCTGTTTGGAGCACCACCGCCACTCCAAACACGGCGGCAGCTCCAAACACGGAAGCGGCAGCTCCAAACGTGACGGCGCACTCCAAGCGGCGGCGGCGGCTCCAAACGGCAGAGGCAGCTCCAAGCACGAAGCGGAGCTGCCGCCGCCGTTTGGAGCTGCCGTTTGGAGTGCCACCGTCACGTTTGGAGCTGCCGCTTCCGTGTTTGGAGCTGCTGCTGTGTTTGGAGTGGCGGTGGTGCTCCAAACAGCGGCAGTGCTCCAAACGGCAGAGGCAGCTCAAACGGGCGGCGGCGGCTCCAAACGGCAGAGCAGCTCCAAACGGCGGCAGCAGCTCCAACGGCACTCCAAGCGGCGGCGGTGGCTCCAACGGCAGAGGCAGCTCCAAGCGGCAGAGGCAGCTCCAAGCGGCGGCAGCAGCTCCAACGGCACTCCAAACGGCAGCGGAATGGGCAGAAGGGAAAGCAACAGCGGCAGGTGCCAAAGGTCTTGGGTCTGCAGCAAAGGTGTTTGGTGGGAGTAGGGAGCTCTCTGCGCTTCGCCATGATCGCCCGTTAGGAGCGGCTGGTGGCGAGGCTGCCCGCGGGGCGCTCTAGATGAGGATGAAAGGGGGGAAATTAAGTTACCCCCGAAAAGACGGCCTAGCCGTTTTTTCGGGGCTCAAAAAAAAATAAGGCCCGGCCTTATTATGTGAGAAACACGGTAGAATAATTAACCAGAACACAGCATAATACATTACAGTATTTTTCCTTAAAGCTACAAACATATATATTTGTAATTTATATATTGTCAACCCAACTACGTTATTTACATATACATAACAGTATATGAAGTTAAAAAATAATGCAGGTAGGCTTCGACTTACACCAGTTCATTTAGTGACCATTCAAAGTTGGTCAACGGCACTGAAAGAAGTGACTTACGACCATTTTCTACATTCGCAGCTCTTCCAGCACCCCCTTGGTCACGTGATCAAAATCCAGACATTTGGCCCGCGAGCCGTCCCCCTAGATCAGGTGGACTGAGATGCGCACACGCCTCCCGCCAGCCAGCGGATTGTCGGGTATCTGCCGCGCATGCGCAGGAGGCAGGGCACATGGGAGGTGTCGCCCACACATGTGCAGGGGACGGATGGTTGCGCACCCATCGCACTATGGGTGCAGGCATATTTGTCGCGCGGCGACGACAAG
This sequence comes from Notechis scutatus, assembly GCF_049901735.1. Lineage (NCBI taxonomy): Eukaryota > Metazoa > Chordata > Lepidosauria > Squamata > Elapidae > Notechis > Notechis scutatus. The sequence continues at coordinate 265,343,839 of NC_142010.1, read as the reverse complement.
GTTAGCCATCCGTGTTTTAGCACAGGGGACATTTTGTTTTGCCGTTTTATCTACGTATGAGGATGAAAGTCTGTTTTCTCCGCAGCCTTTTTTGCAACCTTGCGAAATAACCAACATTGTCCTCAAAGTGGTTTTTTTGGTTTTTTGGGGTTTTTTGTTTTTTTTGGTCCACCTCATCAGATGACACATTCTTAGTCACTCCCATTAAAGCCAACAGCGTGATTCAGAGGCTGTGGAAGCAACCCGGTGCAGAAGGTTTGAAGCAATTGGAGGGGAAAGCCGTCCGCGAGAAACTCTCTCCTCCCGAGAAGGGAAGAGATCAGGATTGAACCTGTTTTATCTCGTTCTTGCCGA
>NC_142010.1:264915985-265023485 GCF_049901735.1 Notechis scutatus | reverse complement strand
CTCACTGTCAGAACATTTCTCCTTATTTCCAGGTTGAAGCTCTCATTCAGTTTCCATCCATTATTCCTTGTCTGGCCTTCAGGTGCCTTGGAGAATAGCTTGACCCCTTCCTCCTCTCTGTGGCAGCCCCTCAAATATTGGAAGGCTGCTATCCTGTCTCTCCTGGTCCTTCTCTTCACTAGACTAGCCGTGTCCAGTTCCTGCAACCGTTCATTGTATGTTTTAGTTTCCAGTCCCTTCATCCTTCTGGTTGCTCTTCTCTGCACTCTTTCTAGAGTCTCAACATCTTTTTTATAGTGTGGTGACCGAAACTGGATGCAGTACTCTAGGTGTGGTCTTACTAAGGCTTTATAGAGTGGTATTAGTATCTCTCTTGATCTTGATTGTATCCCTCTGTTAATGCAACTTAGGATTGGCTTTTTTGGCTGCTGCTGCACAGTGCTGGCTCATATTTAGCTGGTTGTCCACTAAGACTCCAAGATCCCTCTCCCAGTTACTGCTATTGAGCCTGGTTTCACCCAGTCTACACTGAATTTCATTTTGTTGGGTACCGCCCAAAATGTTCTTATCTGTCAACAACCATCTGGATCTTGAGCCTATCTTCTTGGGTGTTAGCTATTCCTGCCAGCTTAGTATCATCTGCAAATTTGGTAAATTCCCCTTCTATTCCCTCATCTAAGTCATTAATGAAGATATTGAAGAGTCTTGGGCCTAAGGCAGAACCTTGTGGCACCCCACTGCTTACTTCCCTCCATGTGGACTTAGACCCATTAAGGACTACTCGTATTTGCTAGGGAGAAAGAGGCTCAAAGTATAGGAGAAAAGATCAATTATTATTTAATCAGCGTTCCTCCTTTCCGATAAGTCACTTTTTCCAGTGTCATCGTGACTTTGAACAATCACTAAATGAACTGTTGTAAGTCAAGGACTACCTGTATCATTGGTCTGTAAGGAAACAGCCAAGCTCAGAGATATAAATGTTCTCTTTTATTGGTAGAAGGAAGCCAGATTCACTTCACAACTGTATGACTTACTTAACAACTGCAAGGATTCGCTTAATAGCTGTGGCAAGAAAGGTCAAATGAGGCAAAATTGAAACAACTGTCTTGCTTAGCAATAGAAATTTGGGGTTCAATTGTGATTGTAAGTCAAGGATGGGCTGTCTGTCTGTCCGTCCATCCATCCACCTATCATCTATCTACCTATTCCCTCCTATAATTACTCAACTATCCATCTATCACTATAATCTGTCATCTATCTATATATCCATCTATGTATCATCTACCTACCAACCTACCTACCTACCTATTCATTTATCCATCCAACCATCGATTGTTCTCTTCTATTTATCCATCCATCCATCTATATATCCATCTATCGATCCATCACTATAATCTCTCATCTATCTATATATCCATCTATGTATCATCTACCTACCTACCTATCTATTCATTTATCCATCCAACCATTGATTGTTCTCTTCTATTTATCCATCCATCCATCCATCCATCTATATATCCATCTATCGATCCATCACTATAATCTCTCATCTATCTATATATCCATCTATGTATCATCTACCTACCTACCTATCTATTCATTTATCCATCCAACCATTGATTGTTCTCTTCTATTTATCCATCCATCCATCCATCTATATATCCATCTATCGATCCATCACTATAATCTCTCATCTATCTATATATCCATCTATGTACCATCTACCTACCTACCTACCTACCTACCTACCTATTCATTTATCCATCCAACCATTGATTGTTCTCTTCTATTTATCCATCCATCCATCTATCTATATATCCATCTATCGATCCATCACTATAATCTCTCATCTATCTATATATCCATCTATGTACCATATATCTTATCTGTCTACCTGTCTGTCTGTCTACCTACCTACCTACCTACCTACCTACCTACCTATCCATTTATCTATCCATCCATCTCTCTTCTATTTATCCATCCATCCATCCATCTATATATCCATCTATCGATCCATCACTATAATCTCTCATCTATCTATATATCCATCTATGTACCATCTACCTACCTACCTACCTACCTACCTACCTACCTATTCATTTATCCATCCAACCATTGATTGTTCTCTTCTATTTATCCATCCATCCATCTATCTATATATCCATCTATCGATCCATCACTATAATCTCTCATCTATCTATATATCCATCTATGTACCATATATCTTATCTGTCTACCTGTCTGTCTGTCTACCTACCTACCTACCTACCTACCTACCTATCCATTTATCTATCCATCCATCTCTCTTCTATTTATCCATCCATCCATCCATCTATATATCCATCTATCGATCCATCACTATAATCTCTCATCTATCTATATATCCATCTATGTACCATATATCTTATCTGTCTACCTGTCTACCTACCTACCTACCTACCTACCTACCTATCCATTTATCTATCTGTCCATCTCTCTTCTATTTATCCATCCATCCATCCATCCATCCATCCATCCATCCATCCATCCATCCATCCATCCATCTGATTTATATAGCCGCCTACTCTCTGTGCCTCTGGGCAGCTTCCAAACCATAAACCCATCTTACAACAAATTGTGATATTTTTTTTTGTGATTTTTGGGGTAGACTTTCATGCCTGTGACCCTTCCACCAAGTTCCCCTTTTACAGGCAGTCTTGAAACTTCCTATAATTCCTCAAGGGGGAACCATCTTTCGCAGAGAGAAAAAAAGAAAGAAAGAAAGAAAAGCCTTTTTGGGTTGTGTTCCTGTTGTTTTCGATAGACGCGCAATTCCTCCCTCTCTCTCCCCCGTCCTCTTTCTGCACGAGGGATGGGTGGGGGGTTTTTTGGCATGAAAACAAGTCCTTTCTCTCTGAAGAGCTCACCTGTTCCTCCTGCTTGTGTTCTCCCACCTGGATGTAATCCTGTAGCTATTGACATCTCCACAGGAGGCTCTGCAAATGATAACTATGTCAAAAGAGGAATTAGGGCTTCAGGTGAGAAATAAGCAGCAGGAGCAGGTGAGCTCCGATCTTGTTCCCATTCTGGTCTCTTGTTAATGCAGAGTAATGCCCTCTCAAGATGTCTTCAGGTGTAAAATTTGCATCTCTTCCTTAGCAAGTATCTCGTTTCAAGTGTGGTTTCTGATCTGTATGCTAAACTTTCTTTTTTTTTTGGAAACTAAGCAACCAGAACCATGTGGTGCATTCCTTTCTTTTTTTTTTTTCAAATAAGTTTTTTTTTATTTTTCAATATAAAACATGCATATTTTGTGTACGTTGCATTGACCGGGTCACGTCTTTTTTAAGCCACAATAACAATAATAATAATAATACAGGTAGGTATGTGTGATTCTAATCTTCCAAGTTCAAAAACTTCAACAACGCTAGTCTCTTTTCATATGCCATTTTTCATTCAAAGCACATTTCTTTGCGCCCTGTATTTATAGTCCCTAAATACTATTATTTAATGTTTTTTGAGAATTATTCATAGTTCCACCATAACTTCAGTATTCCAAATGGTGTAGGGTTACTATTAATGCCAAACATTAACAATATTTAATCAATCCCGGAAGTGGATCTCAAAATCCCACACAATTTCTAATCCTTCGTATTTTAAATTCATAATATACTTTAACACACTGTTAATATTAATAATGCAGTTTAATTACCTACTCCTAAATTCCCATCTACTGTGTTGACTTACTTGGATTATATTATTAAATTATATTTTCTATTAGTGCATATACTGCTATTTTCCTATTTTATCATGTGGTGCATCCTCATGAGGGATTATATCCTAGAATCCTAGTCCTGGAAGGGACCTTGGAGGTCATCTAACCCAACCCCCTGCCCAAGGCAGGAGTCCTCATACCATCCTGGAGAAACATTTGTACACTCATTTCTTGAAAACCTCCAGTGATGAAGCACCCACAAGTCCGGGAAGGCCAGCTATTCCATTGATTGACCGTTCTCAATGTTAGGAAATGCCTCATTACCCAACTAGGCAACATCATCAGTGCTGGAAGAGAGTGGGGCTTGTGGGGAGGAGGAGGAGGGACAGTGCAACTGTAATATGTACACGCCAGTTTCCAAGCGCCTGAATTTTGATGTCGTAATCATGTGATGCTACAATAGTCCTAAGTATGAAAAACAGTCAGAAATCAATTTTTCCATTGTAACTTTGTAACTTTAAACGGTCACTAAATGAACCATTGTAAGTCAGGGAGCATCTGTACTATTCTCCCTCCGTTCAGTTGTCCTGAGCACGGATGTTATTTTATCTCCGGAAGTTCAATTATTTTGGCCAAAACCTTGAATTTGGGGACCAGCCCAACAAAATCGACCGAATTTCACTTCTCCAACCTCACAAAGGTCTCCTTTGGAGATGCTAAACCTCTTTGAGTCACCTGGCCCTGAAGCCCAGAGAAATCCCTTTGTTTAGAAAATATAAAATCCTGTTATTTCTCGTTTTCTGCCTCCGTGGAACTTAGAAATGCCAATTTTTACAGATTACGCCGTTCTCTGCCTCCTGCTTTTATTCCAGGCCCTTCGATCCCCCGGGGATTAGCCTGCATTTGTCAAATAATGACGTAAACGCCACCAAAATAGATACTTTGACTGGGGCTAAGAGAAATCACAGGCTGGTTTCATCGAGGGCTTCGAAGAATATTTCTTAAGAGGGCGTCGTTCGGATTTCTCCTCTTTTTCAAATAGCGCTTTGAATGAATGAATTCTTTATTGGCCAAGTGTGATTGGACACACAAGGAATTTGTCTTGGTGCATATGCTCTTAGTGTACATAAAAAGAAAAGATACATTCATCAAGAGTCAAGAATCATAAGGTACAACACTTAATAATAATCATAGGGTACAATAAGCAATCAAATCATACTAGGAAACAGTCCATATAAATCATAAGGATACAAGCGACAAAATTACAGTCGTACAGTCCCAAGTGGGAGGGGATAGGCGATACAGAGTGATGAGAAGATTAATAGTAATAGTAGGGCAGACTTTGTAAATAGTTGGACAGTGTTGAGGGAATTATTTGTTTAGCAGAGTGATGGCATTCAGGAAAAAAATGTCCTTGTGTCTAGTTGTTCTGGTATGCAATGCTCTATAGTAGTGGTGGCTAACCTTTTTCAGCTCCCGTGCTGATAATTGTGTGTGCACTTGCTTGCTTGCGCTCACTCGCGTGCTAGCACCCAGAAGGCAATGCGTGCTGGCCCCCCACACCCACTGCGCATGTAGGTGTGACCCCCCCTCGCGCGCCACGTGTCTGCACATGCGCTCACAATTCCCCCTTGCGTGCTGTGTCTGTGCATGTGCACGCGATCGCCTCGCATCCCTGCGCATGCGCGCGCATCTTCCACACAACCCCCCTGCTCTGCCTCCTGTGCATGCGGGCTCTGCCTCCTGTGCAGTGGGGCTGTTCCAGGCGACCTCTCGCGTGCTGGGGGAAATGGCTCTGCGTGCCACTTCTGGCACACGTGCCGTAAGTTCGCCAACACGTCTCTATAGCGTCGTTTTGAAGGTAGGAGTTGCAACAGTTTATGTCCAGGATGTGAGGGGTCTGTAAATATTTTCACAGCCCTCTTTTTGACTTGTGCAGTATACAGGTCCTCAATTGAAGGCAGGTTGGTAGTAATTATTTTTTCTGCAGTCCTAATTACCCCCTGAAGTCTGTGTCTGTCCTGTTGGGTTGCAGAACCAAACCAGACAGTGATAGAGGTGCAGATGACAGACTCAATCATTCCTCTGTAGAACTGGATCAGCAGCTCCTTGGGCAGTTTGAGCTTTCTGAGTTGGGGCAGAAAGAACATTCTTTGTTGTGCTTTTTTGATGCCGTTTTTGATGTTAGGTGTCCATTTTAGGTCATGTGGTATAGTAGAACCTAGAAATTGGAAGGTCTCTATTGTTGATACTGTGTTGTCCAGTATTGTAAGAGGTGGTAGTATGGGAGGGTTTCTCTTAGAGTCTACCACCATTTCTACGGTTTTGAGTGTGTTCAGTTCCAGATTGTTCCGTTCGCACCACGAGGCAAGTTGTATAACCTCCCATCTATATGTGTTCTATTTGTGTTCTATTTCGCTTCCCATCTTCTCAGTGGTAGTCCCTCACATATTGGAAGATGCTATCATGTCACCCCTAGTCCTTCTTTTCATTAGATAAGACAGACAAAATTTCTGTAACGAACTCCTATAAATTCCCATAATTTCTGATGACATTCTATATGGAGATAACCGTTCAAGCGCAAAGGACTTGTAAGGTTTTTCATTGTGAAGTGTGCAGGATCCTGTTTCTGAGCTGCGATTTTTGCATGATAAGCCTGCAGCTTTAGCCTTCTGACGAGTTGTGTGTGCGTGTGTATGTGCGCCTCTGTGTGAGTGAGTGTGTGAATGCTGTCTGTGGTGTGCCTCGCTCTAAAATGTATTTATTTACTCATATACTCACCATTGGTACTATTTAAAACAATAAGTGCGTGTGAATACTTTAAACAGGGGTCTCCAACCTGGCAACTTTAAGGCTTGTGGACTTCAACTCCCAGGACCTCAGCCAGCAAAGCTGGCTGAGAATTCTGGGAGTTGAAGTCCACAAGCCTTAAAGTTGCCAAGGTTGGAGACCCCTGCTTTAAACAATACAGCCAAATGATGAACAGAAGTAGATTTGCAAGCATTTTGTATTGACTCCTCAGTACCCACATTACATTTGTACCATTATTTCATATCAGTAGCTCAAGGCGGGGATCCTATCAAAGGTTCCTTCCTCTTTAGTTGCCCTACAACAGCCCTGTGAGGTGAGACGGGCCGAGAGAGAATGACCGGCCTAAGGAAGGCAGACGGCTTTCGTCCCTTTGGCAGGACTAGGACCAGGGATGGGATTCGACCGGTTCCGACCGGTTCTATCGAACCGGTTGTTACGATTCTGCACCGTTCGGAGAACCGGCAAATCGTGGCTGGCCCCGCCCTTCTCCGCCTGCCCTTCCTTTCCCCGCCCAGCCAGTCCTTATTGCGCACGTGCAACATCGCTGACTTTGTTCTCCTTAGCGCAGTCATTCCTTCAGTTTTTTTTCCCCTCCCTCCCAACGATCGGCTTGTTCCGATGATCAGCTGTGCCGGGATCTCCCTCGCTGTCTTACTGCTTCGCCCAGGAGGCTTCCCTGGGTCCCAGGAAGGCAAAAAAGGGGGTAAGAGGTGTGACCCCCTCCCCCGCTCCATTTTTGACTTCCTGAGAGCAAAACGTCCCCCCAAGGAGACTTCCCTGAGGCCCAAAAATGGGGGGTGGGCTGCCAAAAAGAGAGAGAGAGAGTCCACACCCACACAGTCACATCTGGCCATGCCTACAGACCCGGTTGTTAAAAAATTTGAATCCCACCCCCTGACTAGAATTCACCGTCTCCTGGTGATTGCCCCCAAAGTGACCCAGCTAGGTTTTACATCGAAGGCAGGACTAGAACTCACCGTCTCCTGGTGATTGCCCCAAAATTACCTGGCCGGCTTTCCTGCCCAAGAACTAGAACTCTTTCCCTTTTCTGCTATCCAATCTTATCCTTTCCCTTCCAATTCCCCTTTCTCCTTTCCTTTTCTTTCCTCTTCCTTTCCCTTCTCTCCTGAAATCTTCCCTTCCCTTCCCTTATTTATACATTTACTTTCTTTCCTTTCCCTTTCCTCCCTCTTCTCTTTTTCTTCCTCTTCCTCTTCCCCTTCCCCTTTTTCTTCCTCTCCTCTTTTTCCTTTTATCACCCTTTTCAATACAGACCCTCTTCTACAAGGACGCTGCTCCGCTTTGACTCTCTCTCTTTCTCTCTCCCTCCCTCCTTCTCCTCCCCTCCCCCTCTCTCTCTCCCTTCCTCACTCCCCCTCACTCCCTCTCTCTCTCCTTCCTCCCTCCCTCCCTCCCTCCCTCCCTCTCTCTCCCCTCCTTCCCTCCCTCTCCTCCCTCCCCTCCCTCCCTCTCCTCTCTCTCTCTCTCTCTCTCTCCCTCCCTCCCTCCCTCTCTCTCTCTCTCTCTCCTCCCTTTCTTCTCAACCTGGGGAATTCTCCCGCTTTGCAGGTGGTTTCTGTTATGGAAATTATTTCTCCTCCTTTCCCAGCTGCATGGAAACAACCTCTTTTGAGTGGTGGCTGCAATGCGCTTTCAAAAAGCCTTTGGTCTTTTTTTTTTTTTTTTTGGCCACAGCTTCTGACTCTGCCTCTCGTCAGAAGAAGCCTGCTAGATCTGGAGCCAAAAGGGATCTCCAGGGTCTGCTTCTTTCGCCGTAGTCTACCTGCCACTAGGATCGGAGCTGGGAAGTGGGCTTGGGCTTAGGGGCAGGGCACTTTCTCTCCTCTAAATGGGCACCGCCAGGTGTTGCTGTTTGTACTGCAGGTACGAAAGACCTATTCTCCACACAGCATCTCAAGGCAGGACAAGAACCCTTCCAGGTAAACAGGACTGGGCCTTTGAGCAAAGGTTTCACCCCAAATACGGCAGGCCCAGGTGCAAACAGTTGCCAGAATTGGGCATGTCTCGCTTAAGGAAGAGAAGGACTAGGGGTGCACATGATAGCAGCAGTCCAAAATTTCAAGCTGCTGCCCCAAACAAGAAGGGATCAGGCTATTCTCCAAAGCACCTGAAGGCAGGGCAAGAAGCAATGGATGGAAACCAATCAAGGAGAGAAGCAACCCGGAAAGAAGGCGAAATTTCCTGACAGTGAAAACAATTAATTTGTGGGACAACATGCCTCCAGAAGTTGTAAATGCTACAACACTGGACATTTTTAAAGAAGAGATTGGCTAACACCTGTGTCTGAAATAGTATAGGGCAGGGGGTCTTCAAACTTGACAGCTTTAAGACTTGTGGACTTCAATTCCTAGAATTCCTCCTCCAGCCATATTAGCTCAGGAATTCTGGGAGTTGAAGTCCACAAGTCTTAAACTTGCCAAGTTTGAAGACCCTTGGTTGTAGGGTTTCCTTCTTGAGCAGCAATTCTGGGAGTTGAAGTTCCCAGATTGTAAAAGGGCCATAGTTCCTTGACTGGCTTAGGAATTCTGGGGTTGGAAGTTCCCAGAACAATTAACCAGTGGAACAGCTTGCCACCAGAAGTTGTGGATGCTCCATTACTGGAGGCTTTTAGGAAGAGATTGGACAACCACTTGTCTGAAATGATACAGGGTTTCCTTCTTGAGCAGGAATTCTGGGAAATGAAGTTTCAGATCGTAAAAGGGCCATAGTTCCTTGGCTGACTCAGGAATTTATTTATTTATTTATTTTATTTTTATTTATTTATTTGATTTGTCAATTGCTTACAAGATAATAGGTATAAGTATAAACATGAGTAAGAATACAGGAAATAGGTACGAATAAATGGGGACAATAGGACAGGGACGGTAGGCACGATGGTGCACTTATGCACACCCCTTACAGACCTCTTAGGAATGGGTTTTCTCTCTCTTCCTTTCCTTTCCTTCCTTCCTTCCTCCGCTCCCTCCCTTTCTTTTCTTTCCTCCCTCCATTCTTTCCTTCCTCTCCTTCCTTCCTTCCTTCCTTCACCTTCCCTGTTCTCCTTCCTTTCCCCTTCCTCCCATTCCTCTCCTTCCTTCTTTTCTTCTTTCCTTCCTTCCTTCCTTCCCTGTTCTCCCTCCTTCCCCCTTCCTTCTTTCCTTCCTTCTTTTATTTTTATTTATTTATTTGTCAATCGCTTACAAGATAATAGGTATAAGTATAAACATGTGTAAGAATACAGGAAATAGGTACAAATAAATGGTAGACAATAGGACAGGGATGGTAGGCACTTATGCACGCCCCTTACAGACCTCTTAGGAATGGGGTGAGGTCAATAGTGGTTAGTTTGAGGTTAAAGGAGTGGGGGTTAGAGGATGTAACAGCAGAGTCAGGTAGTGCATTCCAGGCACTCACCACTCTGTTGCTGAAGTCGAACTTTCTGCAATCAAGTTTGAAGGGGTTTACATTGAGGTTGTATCTGTTGTGTGCCCTTGTATTGTTGTGGTTGAAGTTGAAGTAGTCATTGACTGGTAGGACATTGTGGCAGATAATTTTGTGTACTACGCTTAAGTCTAACCGTAGGCGGTGTAGTTCCAGATTGTCCAAGCCCAAAATCTCAAGCCTGGTGATATAGGGTATTCGGCTGTGAGCAGAGGAATGTAGTACTCTTCTCGTGAAATACTTCTGAACTCGCTTAATTGTATTAATGTCCGATATATAGTGTGGATTCCAGACTGATGATCTGTATTCGAGTATTGGTCTAGCAAAGGTTTTGTATGTCCTAGTTAGCAATTTGATGTTTCCAGAGGAGAAGCTTCGTAAGATTAGATTTACAACTCTTAATGCCTTTTTGGCAATGCTGCTACAGTGAGTTCTGGCACTTGGGTCATTTGATATGAGAACTCCTAGGTCCTTGACAGAATGAGGGTCATCAACGAGGTCATATCTGCCTAGTTTGTATTTGGTGTACTGATTTATTTATTTTTTACCAATGTGTAGGACAGAGCATTTGTTAGTCGAGATTTGGAGTTGCCAGATGTTTGACCATTCAGACACCTAATCAAGGTCGCTTTGAAGGATAGTAGCATTTGTCGGTGGTGTTGAATAGTTTTACGTCCTCTGCCAAGAGGACGCAGTTGCTTATAAGGTGATCGCAAAGGTCATTTATATAGAGTATCGAGACTGTGAATTCTGGGAAATGAAGTTCCCGGGTCACATTTTCCCACCCCTGCTTTAAACCAATCATCAGAGGTATCAGATGGGTCCACCAGACTGAGATTTTCTGCCTGATGCTTCCGTCAGTCGGTCATTAGGCGAGGAGGGGGATGCAAATCCAAACAGCTGCAGAGGGAAATCTCTGCCAAGGCCCCGTCCTCGACTAAACGGGGTGCCTTCTCCCTGGGTGCAATTAGCAAACCCCATCCCCCCCCCACACTGGCAGCTTTTCAGCCGGGGAGATCATCAAGGTAAGATTACTTACCAGCTGATGAACTGAAGTCTTGCAGGTGTTCCATCGCCCTTCAGTTTCCAAAACCTCCCTGCTTTTTAACAAGGCCGACCCTGCCAAAGGAAGCCATTTCGGCCATGCATTATGCATGAGAAGCCATTTGCCCACCACGCTCCCGGGATCATCCTTGGCCTATTCCAGGTTGGATGACACCAATTAAGAGCTAGGATTTTTAGTTGTATTATTACTATTATTATTTCTTTTCTTAAATTATTCAATAATCCCAACTCTCACACCGTTTAACATACCGATATCGATGTCGTAAACAAGTTCTAATGGGCCCTAGAGGGTTTGGGTGTGTGTGTGTGTGTGTTTTTTCTGCCTTGCTTGTTGGTTTCCTGCCTATCAGCTACAGAGATTGGACTCCATGGAACAAAGGGAAGGAATAAAAAGGAAGGGAGGGAGGGAGGGAGGGAGGGAAGAAAGGAAGGGAAGAAAGGAAAGAAAGAAGCAAAGGAAGAAAGGGAAGGAAGGAAGGAAAGAAAGAAGGGAAGGAAGGAAGGAAAGAGAAGCAAAGGAAGAAAGAATGAAAGAAGGAAGGAAAGGAAGAAAAGGAAGGAAGGAAGAAGGAAAGGAAGGAAGGGAAGGAGAAAGGAAAGAAGGAAAGGAAGAAAGAAGGAAAGGAAGAAAGAAAAAAAGGAAAGAATAGGAAGGAAGAAAAAGACAGCGGACATGCACGCACACACACACGCACACACACACACACATAGTGGCAGGTTATTTGTTTGTTTGGGCTTTTGCCTTTGGGATTTTGACCTACAGTGCACTGAAAACACAAAGAGAAGTCTCTTTCTCCCCAAAAAAATTGCTTTAAAAAAAAGGGAAGGAAAAGAAGGGAAAAAAGCTACCCCAAATGTTTCCCCCTCCTCCCCCAAAGTTTATTTCAGGGAGGAAAGTAGATTTTTAAAAAGGCCTCCTAGGGAAAGACGTCAAGATTTCCATTTGAGAAACTGAACTTTGTGGCAAGGATAAGAAATTTCAATTCTCCTTGTTGATCCTTCAGGAGAGGCTTGTAAACTTTCTCTACCCCCCCCCTCACCCGCATCACAGCCATACAAACAGGCTCTAGAAAAAGTGCAGAGAAGAGCAACCAGGATGATGAGAAGACTGGAGGCTAGAAACTACGACGAACGGTTGCAGGAACTGGAGTCATGGCTAGTCTAGTGAAGAGAAGGACCAGGGGAGACAGGATAACAGTCTTCCAACATTTGAGGGGCTGCCCCAGAGAGGAGGAAGGGGGTCAAGCTATTTTCCAAAGTACTTGAAGGCCAGACAAGGAATAATGGATGGAAACTTGAACAAGGAGAGATTCAACCAGGAAATAAGGAGAAATTTTCAGATCGTGAGAACAATCAACCAATGAAACAGAAGTTGCGTTCGGAAGTGGTGGGAGCACCATCACTTGAAACTTTCAAGAAGAGATTGAACTGCCATTTGTCAGAAATGGTGTAGGGTCTCCTGCTTGGGTGGAGAGGGGTTGGACTAGATGACCTAGAAAGTCCCTTCCAACTCTGATTATCTGTAATCTCTAAAACACTATCCCATGTCTATCGTTCTGTTTAGCTACCAAAGTTACGGATATTTCAGTGAGAAAACTTTAAAATAGGAGTCACCAACCTTTCGGCTCTCTGGGACCACTAAATCCATAATTTTAAACCCTGCAGACCACTAATATGAATTTTTTAAACAGATAAATAGTATTTAGTGCAATATCAAAAAATGCAAATAATTTTTCTGCGGACCACCAAAATTTTCTCCCGGACCACCAGTGGGCTGCAGACCACCAGTTGGTGACCGCTGCTTCAAAAAAAAGCCAAAAGTAGACTTTTACAGGCAGTTCTCTATTTTACAACCGTTCACTTCGTGACCGGCACTGAAAAAAAGAGATTTAGGACTATTTTTCACACTTACAATCACGGCAGCCTCCCATGGTCAATGATCAAAATTCAGACGCTCGGAGAAAATAGTGGAATGTGCAGAGATGAGTAGCAATCAGAGAGCAAGAAGAAAAAGAATATTATAAAGCAGGGGTGTCCAACCTTGGCAACTTTAAGACTTGTGGACTTCAACTCCCAGAATTCTGGGAGTTGAAGTCCACAAGTCTTAAAGTTGCCAAGGTTGGACACCCCTGCTATAAAGTATGGGATTCATTTTATCAATGGCTAAAAAGAAAAACGGGAAAATGAAATATAATATAAATACAATACAATAGTAAATATAATACAGTAGTAATGATAATTGATTATTATGGAATGAATTATAATATGAATTAGAACTACTGTAGTGAAAACTCGGATTTGCTATGAAAGGATAATGCAAACTTGCAATTAAAGTCTAATGATGATGTCATAACATAACATGACATGGAAAGTTGATTAATATAATCTGAATATAAATTTACATCTAAGAGGGAAAGTCTATAGATATTATGCACAAGAAATATTTACCAACCGACACACTGTACAATTGAAGGTTTTATTTGTTGTTTTATGTTTATGTTTGTTTATGTTTGTTGTAAAAAAAAAAAAATTATCCCCCCCAGAAAATTCAGACGCTCGGCCACTGACTCATATTTATGATGGTCGCAGCGTCCAAAGGTCATGTGATCCCAGTTTTGCGATCTCCTGATGAGCCAAGTCAAGAGAGAAGCCAGATTCACTTGATGGCCGTGTCACTAATGCAAGGGTTTTCTAACTTGGCAAGTTTAAGACTTGTGGACTTCCAACTCCCAGAATTCCTGAGCTCTAATGTGACTGGAGGAGGAATTCTGGGAGTTGGAAGTCCACAAGTCTTAAAGCTGCCAAGTTTGAAGAGCCCCTGGATTAATGCAATGATTCAAATGCGACCGTCATAAAGACAAGTCTGGATTGCCAAGCCTCTGGATTGCGATCATGTGAACACGGGGGATGCTGCCCCTGGTCGTAACAACTGCGGCAAGAAAAGTCATAAAATGGGGCAGGCTCACTTAGCAAAATGGTTTCCCTTGGGATTTTATCGGTGTTTCCTTGTCTCCACCTTCAACTAATTGAAGGAGGGGAAAAAAAACCCAAACCTCTTTAACCGGGAGACTTAAATGTGTTTTGCAGTTAAATGACAGTCGAGAGCAGCCTCCTTCATTATCAAATGTTTTGTATGGATATACATATACACGTGTGTGTGTGTGTGTGTGTGTGTAGATATATGTGTGTGTGTATGTATGTATGTATATGTATATATATGTATATGTGTATATATATATGTGTGTGTGTGTGTGTGTATATATGTATATGTATATGTTGTGTGTGTGTGTGTGTGTGTGTGGTATTCTTTGTTGGGTATTTTCCCACGTCATTGTAGTTGTGCTTTTAAAGTTGTAGCAACGTTTCGGCAGAATCTCATCTGCCATCATCAGGCAGATGAGATTCTGCCGAAACGTTGCTACAACTTTAAAAACACAACTATAATGACGTGGGAAAATACCCGAACAAAGCTGAATACCATACATGTAAGTACCTGCGAAAACTTAAGAAAACAAATATATGTGTGTGTATATATATATGTATGTAAAAACATTTCACCTTAAGCTGAATGGGATATTACATAATGGAAATTTTTTACATACACACACACACGCTTGATACCTGTGCTTCGCTACGAAACTATGTGGTCGGGCTTAATTTTTGGGGAGGAAAATAAGGGGAAAAAATTGTGCCTCTGCCTATGAGCATCCATCAGTATTCCTCTGGCCAGGGTCCTGTCAGTGTGTGAGAGAGTTGAGGGCTGTTTGGAAACTGAAGCAGTGAGCCCCTAGAAGCCAAGAGGAACATAAGTGTCAAATTTCAAGTTTGTAGGCTTTACGGTTCTGGAGATTTTGTGATGATGCGTGAGGGGTATTTCGCTTTTATATCTATAGATATATATCATCAAATTTCCAACCATTAAGTAATACCCCATTCAGTACAAGGCAAAATGTTTTTACCTCAAATCCCCCGCTGTGTAATGGCCAATCAGACACTATTTATAAGGGGCTGAATGGATTTCCTGGCTCCATTATTCAAAATTAAATATTTTTCAGACATTAACGCTTAATGGCTTTTCTTTTACTTTTTTTTTCCTGCCACACTTCAAGTTGGATTTTACGTAACCCTAGATACTTGCAATTCCTGGATAGGCTGAAGTACCTTGTTTATACCCCCAAATCCTTGAAGCGATGCTTTTATATTTATCGTAACCTATGTAGACAGAATTAAATTGCAGATTTGATAGCACATTCCTCTCTTCCGCTTGAAAACGACGTGCTGGGGAGGTGCACTGGCTCTTGATAATCAAACCAGTTCATTCCTGTGTATTTTTATTTTTAAATTGCCCCATAAACCACAGACAGGAACTAGCCAAGGAACCGTAGAGAAGATTTTAACAGAATAACAGAGTTGCAAGGGACCTCAGAGGTCTTCTAGTCCAACCCCTGCTCAAGAAGAAAACCCCATATGGTAGTCCTTGTCCTACTGTCACAATTACGAGCCCAACATTTCTGCTGTCCAGTCAGACATTTGTTAAGTGCATTTCGCCCCATTTTACGACTGTCCTTGCCACCGTTAAGTGAATCGCCGCAGTCAATAAGTTAGTAATCCAGTTGTTAAGTGAATCCGGCTTCCCCCGTGGACTTTGCTGGTCAGAAGGTCGCAAAAGGGGACCATGGGACTACAACCGTCATAAATATGAACCAGTTGCCAACTATCTGAATTCTGATAGGAGGCTGCAAAGGTCGTAACTGTGAAAAATGGTGGTAAGTCACGTTTTTCAATGCCGTTGTAATTTTGAACAGCCACCAAATGAATTGTTAAGTGGAGGGCTAACTGTAGCATTTCACCCAAATGGTTGTCCAGTCTCTTCTTGAAAAGCCTCCAGTGATGAAGCACTCACAACTTCTGGTGGCCAGCTGTTCCACTGGTTAATTGTCCTCCCTGTTAGGAAGCTTCTCCCTAGTTCTAGGCTGCTTCTCTCCTTAATTCGTTTCCCTCCGTTGCTTCTTCTCCTGCCTTCTGGGGCTTTGGAAAATAGCTTGACACCCCCCCCCCCCCACTTCTTTGGAGCAGCCCCTCAGATATCAGAACACTGCTATCCAGGGGTGGGATTCAAATTTTTTAACAACCGGTTCTGTGGGCGTGGCTTAGTTGGTGGGCGTGGCTTGGTGGTCATGTTATTGGCTGGGTGTGGCCAATTCAACATCACTCACATCGAGGCACGCATCTCCTCGCCTGGCCTCTCGTGACTGTGGGGATGCTGCAACAGTCGTAAGTGTGAAAAATGGTCATAAGTCACTTTTTTCAGTGCCATTCTAACTTTGGTCACTCCACACAAGCAAAGTACCAGCAAAGGAGGAGGAGAAAAACTCCAGAGAAGTTCCTGAGACAGGAAGTCTAGGCCTGCCAAGAACGTAATAAGGGTTAACGGAGAGGCAGTTTCTGTAAGCAACACCAGAATGTTTCCTTCCTGCCTTCCTTACAGGATTAGGCCAGTAATTTCTTCTAACAACCGGTTCTCCGAACTGCTTAGAATGTTAACAACCGGTTCTAGCGAATAGGTGCAAACTGGTAGAATCCCACACCTGCTGCTATCCTGTCACACCCCCCCCGCAGTCCTTTTTTTATCTCGACTAGACAAACTCAATTCCTCCAACCGGCCTTCGTATGTTTTAGTCTCCAGACTTTTAATCATCTTAGTTGCTCCTCTCTCCACTCTTTCTAGAGTATCAGCTTATTTTTATGTCGTGGAGACCAATACTGGATGGAATATTTCCAAGTGTGGCCTTATCAAGGCATTATAAAGTGGTATTAATACTTCATGGGATCTTAATCCTATCCCTCTATTAATGTAGCCTAATAGTGTAGGTTGGATCTCTCCTTGATTGGTTTCCACCAAGAGGTCTTAGAAGTCTTATAGTCCAACCCTTCTACTCAGGCTGGAAACCATATACCATTTCAGACAAATGGTTATCCAATCTCTTCTTAAAAACTTCCAGTGTTGGAGCATCCACAGCTTCTGGAGGCAAGTTGTTCCACTGGTTAATTGTTCTCACTGTCAGGAAATTCCTCCTTAGTTCTAAGTTTCCATCCACTGCTTCTTGTCTTGCCTTCAGGTGCTTTGGAGAAGAGGTTGAACCCTTCTTCTTTGGGGCAGGCCCTCAAATATTGGAACGCTACTGGCATTTACCACCTGCAAGGTTAGCCAAGATGTTTAAAAATATGTCTTGCAAACGCTGGAAATGCAACCGGAAAAAACGGGCACATTTTATCGTATGTGGTGGACTTGTGTTAAAGCAAAAAAATAAAAATAAAAATTGGCCATAAATACACAGATGGCTAGAAAAGATAATAAGGGAAACATGTAGACTTTAAACCCGAATGTTTTTTTTTAATTAGGGATGATATCAGAAAAAGATTCGATAAGAAAAGTATGTATTTAATATTACATGTCTTAAGAGCAGCGAAGGGTTATCTTCTCACAACATTGGAAAAAATGAGCAAACCTCCCAAGACGGATGAGATAATTCAGAAGATACTAGATTGTCCAGAAATGGATAAACTTACATTGCAAATCAAACAGAGCGAAGACACAGAATATTATTGTAAGGGCCAGATTTTTTTTCCCCCTTCAGACAATAAGAATGAACTTTTGAAAACCGGGCATTTCAAAAGGAATTCTTTATTGAAGAGGAAGAAAGCCTTAGTAAGACCACACCTAGAGTAGTGCATCCAGTTTTGGTCACCACATTATAAAAAAGATGCAGAGACTCTAGAAAAAGTGCAGAGAAAAGTAACTAAGAGGATCAAAGGCCTGGAAACTAAAACATACGATGAACGGTTGCAGGAACTGGGCCTGGCTAGTCTAGGGAAGAGAGAAGGATCAGGGGAGACAGGAGAGCAGTGGTCCAATATCTGAGGGGCTGCCACAGAGAGGAAGAAGGGGTCAAGCTATTCTCCAAAGCACCCAAAGGTCAGACAAGGAACAATGGATGGAAACTGATCAAGATTCAACCTGGAAATAAGAAGAAACTTTCTGACAGGGAGAACAATCAACCCATGGAACAGAAGTTGCCCTCAGAAGTTGTGGGAGTGTCACCACTTGAGACTTTCAAGAAGAGATTGGACTGCCATTTGTAGAAATGGCGTAGGGTCAGGGGTGGGATTCTACCAGTTCGCACCTATTTGCTAAAACCGGTTGTTAACATTCTAAGCAGTTCAGAGTTCAGGTTGTTAGAAGAAATTACTGGGCTAATCCTGTAAGGAAGGCAGGAAGGAAACATTCTGGTGTTGCTTACAGAAACTGCCTCCCCGTTAACCCTTATTACATTCTTGGCAGGACTGGACTTCCTGTCTCTGGAACTTCTCTGGAGTTTTTTCCCCCCTCCTTTGCTGGTACTTTGCTTGTGCGGAGTGGCCATTCAAAGTTACAATGGCACTGAAAAAAATGACTTATGACCATTTTTCACACTTACGACTGTTGCAGCACCCCCACAGTCATGAGAGGCCAGGCAAAGAGATGGGTGCCTCGATGTGAGTGATATTGAGTTGGCCAATAACATGACCACCAAGCCACGTTCACCTGGTCATATGACCACCAAGCCACACCCACCAACTAAGCCAGACCCACAGAACCGGTTGTTAAAAAATTTGAATCCCACCCCTGCGTAGGGTCTCCCGCTTGGGCCCGGGGTTGGACTAGATGACCTATAAGGTCCCTTCCAACTCTGATTATCTGTTATCTGTTAAAGTCAACATTCAAAGCAGGGTCTGATATCCTTCCTGGCACGCAGCTCAGATAAAGGGAGTTAGAACGTCTCCCCTTGGTCAGATGTGGATTTCGCCAATACGCAGAAACAAACATGTTATTTTCCCCTCGCCTCTGAGAAAGATCCCTGGAAGTTTCTTTTGGAATTGGCATTTATTTGGCCCCTTTTCTTGCCATCTGGGGCGCCAGGAAACGATACAGATTCAGTACAAGAGTTATGAGATATTTTTATTTATTTTATTAGTCGATTGCTTACAAGATAATAGGTATAAGTAAAAACATAGTTATGAATACATGGATACATATAAGAAAAGAAAAATAAAAGAATATTCTGGTTACATCAAAAAGAATTACTTGTATCGAAAAAACCCCACCCCTTCTTCTTCCATTGAAGAATGGCAGATATACGGATCTGACAATTATCCAACATGGAATTTGTTTTACCAGTGGCTGGAAAAGAAAGGGGTGGAGGTTAAGAAACTGTATTGCTAAGCAAATTAAATAAACCCAGACAACACGATGTTTATTAAGCATTTAGTAAATGTAATTAATAGAAAAATCATAAAAAGTTGTTTTTTTTTAAAATGGAACACTTCTAATTGGTTCTGCAACCCAACAGGACAGATACAGACTTCAGAGAGTAATTAGGACTGTAGAAAAAACAATGGCTACCAACCTGCCTTCCATCAAGGACCTGTATACTGCACGAGTCAAAAAGAGGGATGTGAAAATATTTATAGACCCCTCACATCCCGGACATAAACTCTTTCAACTCCTTTCCCCAAAACGACGCTATGGAGCATTGTACACCAGAACAACTAGACACAAGGACAGTTTTTTCCCTGAACGCCATCCCTCTGCTAAACAAATAATTCCCTCAACACTGTTCAACTATTACAACCTCTGCACTACTATTACTGTTAATCTTCTCATCACTCCTTATCACCCAGCCCCTCCCACTTGTGACTGTATGACTATAACTTTCTCACTTGTATCCTTACGATTTATATTGACTGCTTCCTAGTATGATTTGATTGCTTATTGTACCCTATGATTATTATTAAGTGTTGTACCTGATGATTCTTGACTCTTGATGAATGTATCTTTTCTTTTTATGTACACTGAAAGACTATGCACCAGAGACAAATTCCTTGTGTGTCCAATCACACTTGGCCAATAAAGAATTCTATTCTATTCTGTTCTGTTCTATGCTATGCTCTGCTCTGCTCTGCTCTGCTCTGCTATTCTATTCTATTCTATTCTATTCTATTCTATTCTATTCTATTCTATTCTATTCTATTCTATTCTATTCTATTCTATTCTATTCTATTCTATTTCTATTTCTATTTCTATTTCTATTTCTATTTCTATTTGGAATTGTTGAAGCTGAACTTGGGTTTTTTGCCCCCCTGTTTATCTACAGATGTCTAACCAGAGAGGTCACTGTCAGCTGATCCCACCTTCAGACCTGGATGGATCCTACCTTGGTGTAGCTAGACTGCAAACTTTGTATAAGAACCACAACTTAACTCGTAGAAGCCCTAATCTTCAACCTTCAAGTCGACCTGGTAGGAATAGGGGTGTCCTGGAGGCCAGTCCCCCCAGATGCCAAACAGAGGCCGGGAATGGTGGTCTTTTGGAAAACGGGGTGCACCATCAATGCAACCACAGGGCATCTCCTGCAGCGCAGACGTTGACTCCCCATCGCGGAAGAACCCCCGACGGGGAGAAGAGGAAGAATGGTTGCTCTCTTCCGGGGTGCCCCTTCCATCAAACATTAAGAAACTTGGCTCACAAGTCTTTCCCAGACGGTTGCCGGGTTCGAGACTGCTATTTGGGACCCCCGGGCGAATCCTCCTCGGAATATTTCAGCTCACCGTGCCTTCCGAGGCCGAAGGCCAGCGAAGTCCCGGGGTCGAAAGAAGCCGATGGCGGCCGCAACTTCTCCGAGGAGAAAAGGAAAGAGCTGCTACTCCAGAAAATGGAGCTGGAAATCGAGAAGGAACGCCTGCAGAATTTGTTAGCTGAGCAAGAGGCCAAACTTCTCCAGCAGCAAGAGCAGCTCCGGCAATCCAGGCGGGATTATCATCGGTATGCTTGGCAAGAGGGGTGAGAAATTGGAGTGGAGTGGAGAAAGAAAGGAGGAGGAGGAGGAGGAGGACTATGGGGTCCTTGGTGCTCTCTGAGCTTGATTGTTTCCTTGGAGACATTTCATGACCCAACTAGATAACACCATTAGTGCTAGAAGGGGGAAAAGGAGGAGGAATAAGGGGTCCTTGATGCTCTCCGAGCTTGGTGGTTTTCTTGTAGACGCTTCATGACCCAACTAGGGAACGTCATCAGTGCTATTGCGGAGTAGGCTTTGTGGAGAGGAGGAGGACTGTGGGACTCTTTAGCATTTTTAGGGGCACCTTCTCTATTTTATTTATTTTATTTTATTTTATTTATTTTATTTATTTATTTTATTTATTTTATTTATTTATTTTATTTA
The DNA here is from genome assembly GCF_049901735.1 of Notechis scutatus. Lineage (NCBI taxonomy): Eukaryota > Metazoa > Chordata > Lepidosauria > Squamata > Elapidae > Notechis > Notechis scutatus. The sequence continues at coordinate 265,002,212 of NC_142010.1, read as the reverse complement.
TTTTATTTATTTTATTTATTTTATTTATTTTATTTTATTTTATTTATTTTATTTATTTTATTTATTAGATTTGTATTGCTGCCTATTCGCCATGGCGACTCAAGGCGGCTTACAACATATAAAACCACAATTTAAAACAATAAAACTCAAAATCAAATAAATTAATACAGTAAAATCGCCCCCCCACCTCCTCACCCCCCAATGAAAGCAGACCCCACTAGCCATTTGATGGGCTCCATCCCGCTCCATCCCCAGGCCTGCTGGCAAAACCAGGTCTTCTTCAGGGCCTTCTGGAAGAGTACTAGAGTGGGGGCCATTGTCATCTCTGGGGGAATGAGGTTCCAGAGCGAGGGAGCCACCACGGAGAAGGCCCTTCTTCTGGGTCCCACCAGGTGTATCTCCGTCAGGGATAGGACCCGCAGCATTCCCTGCCTCTCTGCTCTGATGGGTCGGATAGATGTGACCAGCAAGAGACGGTCCCTCAGATCACCTGGCCCCAAACCATGAAGGGCTTTAAAGGGGACTACCAGCAGTCTGAATTGCACCCGGAAGCAAATCGGCAACCCATGCAGCTCCTGCAGGAGAGGTGATACATGTGCACGCTGGGGTGTGCACAAAACCATGCGGGCCGCTGCATTTTGCACCAACTGGAGCTTCCGGATGTTCTTCAAGGGGAGCCCCATGTAGAGCGCGTTGCAATAGTCAAGACGGGGAGTGACTAGGGCTGTGAAGGCGAACCTATGGCACGTGTGCCACAGGTGGCATGCAGAGCCATTTGTGTCAGCATGCGAGCTGCAGGCCAAACTTACCTGACTGAGCCTGTGCGTGCCTCACAGCTGATGTTCGGCTGGTTGGGGCCTTTTTCGGCCTCTCAAAGGCTTGAGGGAGATTTCTGCAGGCTTCTACAAGCTTTGCAGGCCGAAAACTAGCTCCGTTTTGTCACTTCCGGTATTTTCGGAAAAAGAGGAAGTGACGAAATGGGGCTAGATTTCAGCCTACAAAGCTTGTAGAAGCCTGCAGAAGCCTTTGGGAGGCCGAAAAAGGCCTCAAACTGCCCCCAAAGCAGCTGTGAGGCGCAGTGCAGGTAAGGGAGCAGTGGGGGGTAGGTAGGTGGGTGGAATTGCGCGCGCATGCGTGGGGACATGGGGGGCGCATTGCCTTCTGGTTGCTGGCACGTGAGCGTGCAAGTGCACACAAAATTTTGGGCACAGGAGCCCCAAAAGGTTAAGCCACCATTGGACTAGGGCAGGGGTGGGCAAACTTTTGGCTCGGGGCCGCATTGACTTTTAAAATTTGACAGACGGGCCGGGTCAGCACAAGATTTTTTGGGAATCGCCCCCACCCTTCCCCCCTTCTCCTCCTTCCCCTCCCCTCGGAGGCCCCTGAGTCAGGAGTTGCTACCGCCGGCGCGGCTCATGCGGCTCCAGTCCCGCGTTGCCTCGGGAAGGAAAGGCAAAAAGGAAGAGCCGCGGCGGCGCTTTGCAACGGGGCAGCGGCACCGGAGGCTCGGGCTCAGCGGCTCCTGGTTTTGCCTTTTCCTTCCCAAGGCAACGCGGACTGGAGCCGCAGGGAGCTGCGCCCGGCGGTAGCAACTCCTCACAGCCCCAGCCAGACACCTGAGCGGAGCCCAGGCGAAACTGCCTGTTGCTGCTGCCGGAGCACCGCCGGGTCGCCTCCTCCAAGCAGCTCGCCCGCCCGCGGCTTCCCTCTGCCGCGCGGCTCGGGGCCAGGCGCGAGCGCCCGCGAGTTAAAAGGAAGCCGAAAGTTGCTGGGAAGTTGCTCGGGTGCTGGGAGCAGGCTTTAAAGTGCCGCCCGAGCAAAGTTTAAGCAGCCCGCCCGCCCGCCGGGTGGAACCCTTCCTGCTCCTCAGCGGGAAGACGGCTCCAGCCTGCAAACTTTGCCTTTGCAAAGTTTAAGCCTGGAAGCCCCGGAAACAAGCAACTTCCCAGCAACTTTCGGCTTCCTTTTTAACTCGCAGGCGCTCATGCCTGGCGGAGGGAAGCCAGAGCCTCCTCCAAGCAGTCTGCCCGCCCGCCCGCCGGGCTTCCCCTCCGCTGCGCGGCTTGGGGCCAGGCGCGGCGCCCGCGAGTTAAAAGGAAGCCGAAAGTTGCTGGGAAGTTGCTCGGGTGCTGGGAGCAGGCTTTTAAAGTGCCGCCCGAGCAAAGTTTAAGCAGCCCGCCCGCCCGCCGGGCGGAACCTTCCTGCTCTCAGCGGAAGACGCTCCAGGCTGCAAACTTTGCCTTTGCAAAGCCCTGGAAGCCCGGAAACCCGAGCAACTTCCCAGCAACTTTCGGCTTCCTTTTAACTCGCGGGCGCCGCACCTGGCGGAGAGGAAGCCCGGAACCTCCTCAAGCAGCCTGCACGCCCACCCGCCGGGCTTCCTTCCGCCGCGGCTCGGGGCCAGGCGCGAGTGACCGCGAGTTAAAGGAAGCCGAAAGTTGCTGGGAAGTTGCTCGGGTGCTGGGAGCAGGCTTTTAAAGTGCCGCCCGAGCAAAGTTTAAGCCTGGAAGCCCGAAATCCGAGCAACTTCCCAGCAACTTTCGGCCCGTTTTAACTCGCGGGCGCTCGCGCCTGCGCCCGAGCCGCACAGCAGCCTGATCCAAGCAGCCCGCCCGCCCGCTGGCGAACCCTTCCGCTCCTTGGCGGGAAGACGCTCCAGCCTGCAAACTTTGCCTTTGCAAAGCCCTGGAAGCCCGGAAAACCGAGCAACTTCCCAGCAACTTTCGGCTTCGTTTTAACTTCGCAGGCGCTCGCGCCTCGCCCTGAGCCGCATGGCGGAGGGGAAGCCCGAGCGCCGCTGGGTCGCCTCCTCCAAGCAGCCCACCTGCCCGCCTGCCCGCCGGGCTTCCCCTCCACCACGCGGCTCGGGGCCAGGCGCGAGCGCCCCAGGCATGATATTCTTCCGATTAAAATCGAATTCCGATTTTTTGGGAATCGCCCCTCCTTTCCCCCCACCCCTTCTTCTCCTCCTTCCCTCCCCTCGGAGGCCCGAGTCAGGAGTTGCTGGCGCGGCTCCGCGGCTCCAGTCCCGCGTTGCCTCAGGAAGGGAAAGGCAAAAGGAAGAGCGGCGGTGCTTTGCAATGGCAGCAGCGGCTCCTGGTTTTGCCTTTCCTTCCCGAGGCAACGCGGGACTGGAGCCGCGTGGAGCTGCACCGGCGGTAGCAACTCCTGACAGCCCCAGCCGGATACCTGAGCGGAGCCGGGCGGTGCGAGCGGAGGCCGCTGAGCGGCAGGAAAGGGAGCTGGGCCAGCCACAGACCAGCCTCCGTGCAACACGCCGCCGCCCGGCCCGAGAAAGCAGCGGGCACTCCCGGGCGCGCGGCAGGGGTCTCTTTGGCCAGCCCCGATTTTTTTTTCAGAGCGGAATATCATGCCTGGCGCCCGCGAGTTAAAACGGCCGAAAGTTGCTGGGAAGTTGCTCGGGTGCTGGGAGCAGGCTTTTAAAGTGCCGCCCGAGCAGGACCGCCGAGCCGGGAAGCGGGGCACCAAGGCAGGGCAAGGCTCCACCAGCAGCGGCCTAGCTTTAGGTGGCTCCAAGCAGCCCGCCCTGCCCACCGGGTGGAACCCTTCCGCTCCTCGGCGGGAAGACGCTCCAGCCTGCAAGCTTTGCCTGGAAGCCCGGAAAAAGGGGGATCGGCGGGGACTCACCTTCGGAGAGGTCGCACTCGAAGGTGATTTCAACTCCCAGCCGAGGCATTTGCAAATTTCTTTTCTTTCCTACCCTAGATCGCTCCGCACTGTTTTGCAGCTTTGGGGGCCACACGGCAAGGGCAATCGCCACACCCAGCGATTTTTTTCAGGCTGAATTGGACAGACCAATGGCAGCGATTTTTTTTCAGGGCGGACCGCATTGGACAGACCAGCGGGCCGGATGTGGCCCCGGGCCGTGGTTGCCCACCCCTGGACTAGGGGCATTAGTGACCGTGAGTAGGGATTGTTGGCCCCGGAAAGGGCGCAATGGGCGCACAACCGGCTATCAGCTTTAAGCTGCAAGGACTTCAATTCCCAGCATTCCCCAGCCCCAGGGAAAGATACGGTTAGGAGTAAAATGATCTCACCTACCCCTGCCCCCAAAGCGTTTTTTGTGGAGTTTCCTCTCGGAGAAATGTGTCTGTAACTTCAAAAGACTCTGAATATTGCTTACCCTCTAAAAAAAAAAAAAAAAAAAGGGATAAGGAGTGAAAAAGGCGGGATAAAAGCAAGTGTGGCTTCTTCCATATTTGAGGCTGCATATGGTGAGGAGAGGCTCTTGTTTCCCTTGCAGGTTTAAAGGCCACGCTGGCAATTCGGACGACAGGCAGACGGGGGAAGAAGCCCCGGTGGGACCAGGCTCTCTGGCTCCGGCCACAAACGGGATTGGTGATGGCCTCAGGTAAGGTCCTGGCTTGGCTCACCTGCTCCTGCCAGAATATTCTGTGATGCGCAGGGAGCTTCACTTGGTGTGACCCGCACTTTGGTTCGTCTCTTCTCTTCTCCTCACCTCACCCCTCCTTCCCTCTCCCTCTCCCTCTCTTTCCCTCCCTCTTCCCCTCCCCTTCCTCCCATTTTCCCCGCCTTTCCTTTCTCCTGCTCGTCCCCTCCCCTTCTTTCCCTCTCCTTCCCTCTCCCCCTCTTCTACTTCTCTCTCCTCCCCGTCTCCTCTCCCCTCCCTCTCCCCTCTCCTCTCTCCAATTTCCCCCCGTCTCCCTTCTCCCTTCCCTTCTTCTCCCTCCCTCTCTCTCCTCTCCTCCTCTTTCTCCCATTTCCCCCCTCCTCTCCCTTCTCCCTCTCCTCTCCTCCCCTCTCCCCTCCTTCCCTCCCCTTTCTCTTTTCTTCCATTTCCCCCCTCCTCTCCTCTCTTCCCCTCTTCCCCACTCCCCTCTCCCTCTCCCTCTCCTCTCCTTCCCTCCTCCTCTATCCTCTCCTCTCCCTCTAATCTACTTCCCTCTCCTCTCCTTCCCCCTTTCCTCTCCTCCCTTCTCCTTCTCCTTCCCCTGTCTCCCCTCCTCTCCCCTCTATATAAAACACCGGATCGCTTTATCCGAAATCCCAGCTTTCACTACGGTCCCAAGCCGAAGGAAATTTCATTCCTTCTCAGAGATTCCCCGGGGGCAGTGCACCAAAAGCAAGAGGCTGGGTGGAAATGGACCGTGTTTCCAGTGCTTCTCAACCCATTTGGTGCCTGTGCAATTCAACATGCCGCCAGCGCATTGCCTCTCTTTCAGCTTCACCAGAAGCATCCAGCCACGGTGCCAGAGCTGGAGTGGCAGGTGTGGGGAGACGCCAAATTCCAGCCAGCCAAATATTGTTCATTTCATTTTGATTTGTTATTTTAAATCTACAAGACAACAAGATGAACGAACGGAACAAAGGGAGAAAACACAGACAAATGGGCGGTAAGACAGGGAGTAGCGGTGCAGTGAGCACCCCCTTTTAGGGGTTTGTACGGTAGGGTTTGAGTTTTATTTTAGGTTATTGAGCGAACCACGGAGTCAGGGCGTCAGGTATTGACCACCCTTGGCTGGAGTCGGATTTTATTTTATTTTATTTTATTATTTTATTTTATTTTATTTTATTATTATTATTTTATTTTATTTTATTATTTTATTTTATTTTATTTTATTTTTTTTATTTTATTTTATTTTATTTTATTTTATTTTTTTATTTTATTTTTTTTTATTTTATTATTTTATTTTATTTTATTTTATTTTATTATTTTATTTTATTTTATTTTTTTATTTTATTTTATTTTATTTTATTTTATTTTATTATTATTATTTTATTTTATTATTTTATTATTTTATTTTATTTTATTTTATTTTATTTTATTTTTTTATTTTATTTTATTTTATTTTATTTTATTTTATTATTTTATTTTATTATTTTATTTTTTTATTTTATTTTATTTTATTTTATTTTATTATTTTATTATTTTATTTTATTTTATTATTTTATTTTATTTTATTTTATTATTTTATTATTTTATTTTATTTGTCAATCGCTTACAAGATAATAGGTATAAGTATAAACTTGAGTAAGAATACAGGAAATAGCTACGAATAAATGGGGACAATAGGACAGGGACGGAAGGCACGATGGTGCACTTATACATGACCCTTACACACCTCTTAAGAATGGGTATTCTCTCCCTTCCCTCCCTCCCTTCCTTCCTTCCTCCCTTCCCTGTTCTCCCCTCCTTCCCCCTTCCTTCTTTCCTTCCTTCTTTTATTTTTTAAATAGGTACGAATAAATGGGGACAATAGGACAGGGACATAGGCACGATGGTGCACTTATGTACGCCCCTTACAGACCCCTTAGAAAAGGGGTGAGGTCAATAGTGGATAGTTTGAGGTTGAAGGAGTAGGGTGTGTGTGTGTTAGAGAATGTAACAACAGAGGTAGTGCATTCCAGGCATTGACCACTCTTGCTGAAGTCGTACTTTCTGCAATCAAGTTTGAAGCGGTTTACATTGAGTTTGTATCTGTTGTGTGCTCTTATATTGTTGTGGTTGAAGCTGAAGTAGTCATTGACTGGTAGGACATTGTAGCAGATAATTTTGTGTGCTACACTTAAGTCTAACCGTAGGTGGCTCATTTTGTGTACTATGCTTAGATTGGACCGCAGGCAGTGCAGTTCCAGATTGTCCAAGCCCAAAATTTTGAGCCTGGAGGCATAGGGAATTCTACTGTGAGTAAAGGAGTGGAGAACTCTTCTCGAGAAAAACCTCTTAACCTGCTCAATTGTGTTAATCTCCGATATACAGTGCAGATGCCAGGCAGACAAGCTGTATTCGAGAATTGGTCTGGCAAAGGTTTTGTCTGCCCTAGTTAGCAATTCAATGTTGCAGGAGAAGAAGCTTCATAAAATAAATGCACGTAGTCGTCCCCCTTTGATACACCCTGGGGGTCCTTGACTTACATGGTTCATTTAGTGACCTTTCAAAATTATAACGGCACCAGATAAAAAGTGACTTAGGATCATTTTTTTTTTACACTTAGGATCTTCCCAGCATCCCCAGGGTCATGTGATCAAAATTCAAGAAGAAAGGTCGTAAAATGGGCCCAAACTCACTTAACAAATGTCTTCACTTTTTGTGTATGCAAAGCTTTGAGGGCTGCATGCAATGAAAATTCATTTTAATGTATGCCGATTAGTGTACATTCAAAGTGACAATAAAGTTATTCTATTCTATTCCATATTTCTATTCTATCCTATCCTAATCCTATCCTATCCCATATTTCTATCCTATTCCATTCCATTCCATTCTTATTCCTATTCCTATGCCATTATACTCCAATTGTGTTCTATTCCTATTTCATTCCATTCTATTCTATTTCTGTTCTGTTCCTATTCTGTTCTGTTCTAATCTACAGTATTCTAATTTAATCTTATTTCTACTTGTATTCTATTCTTATTTCTACTATTCTATTCTTATTTCTGCTTCTATTCTAATCTATTCTACTGTTATTTCTACTTCTGTTTCGTTCTGTTCTATTCAATTCTATTCTTAGCAACTGAAATTTTGGGTTTAATTATGGTTGTAAATGAAGAACTACCTATATAATAGAAACAAATATTCTTACAATTAGCAACCTAGCAAACTCATTAGCAAAAAGGACTAGCTGATTTTTTGGGGGGCGGGTGGGGGTGTTGAGGTGTCTTTTTTTAATAAGTCTCTTGTTTAGTAGTTAAGAAATACAATTATGACATCCTGAGATAAGCCAGGATGTACTTTTCATCTCCTTTGCTAATATAAGAATGCAGCATCTTTGTTTTCTATTTTCACATTCTTTCCTAAATCAGCTAGCTCATTTTTTTGGTTTATTTTATTTTATTAAAAAAGGAGAGGGAAAAAAAGAAAGAAGGAAGGGAGGAAAGAAAGGAAAGAAAGAAAGAAAGAAAGAAAGAAAGAAAGAAAGAAAGAAAGAAAGAAAGAAAGAAAGAAAGAAAGAAAGAAAGAAAGAAAGAAAGAAAGAAGCAGGTGTAAAGTATTTACAATATGAAACTTGGTCACCTGAGACATTGCAGATTGAAAGTAAATAGAGGCCAGCCTCCCCCCATTTGAAAAAAACATTTTTTTATACTTAAGTTCTCATTGTGAGGTAATTATCTACAATTAGGCAATCTAATTAGCATTGTTCTCTTATTATCTGTGGAAAGAACTGCAGAGGACAGAATGTGTGGCATTTGCTGGCATCTGGTGAAGTAAAGTCCCCCCAGGGATGAGAATTTTACGGATAGTCCTTAACTTACAACCATTCATTTAGTTACTACGGCATGGAACAAAGTGACTGATGACCGTGTTTCACACTTACCACCGTTGGTCCCGTGATCAAGATTCAGAGGCTTGTCAGCTGACTCCTATTTATGACAATGGCAGTGTGCCGGGATCACTTGATCCCCTTTTGTGACCAGCAAAATTCAACAGGGAAGCCACATTTGCTTAATAACCATGTTACTAACTTAACAACTGCAGGGATTCGCCTATCAATGGAGGCAAGTAAGGTTGGAAAACGAGGATAGGTTGCTTCCCCCCTTCTCTGTGACTGCCTTTCAAGTAACAGAAGAACACAGTTGGAAGGTGCCTTAGAGGTCTTCTAGTCCAGGACATCTGATACCATCTCAGACAAGTGGCTTGCCAACCTCTTTTTAAAAACTTCCAGTATTGGAGTGCCCACAACTTCTGGTGGCAAGTTGTTCCACTGGTTCATTGTTCTCACTGTCAGGAAGTCTCTCTTTAGTTCTAGGTTGCTTCTGTCCTTGATTAGCTTCCATCCATTGCTTCTTTTCCTGCTTTCTGGTGCTTTGGCAAAGAAATGGACAATAGAATAGAATAGAATAGAATAGAATTCTTTATTGGCCAAGTGTGATTGGACACACAAGGAATTTGTCTTTGGTGCATCTACTCTCAGTGTACATAAAAGAAAAAATAAAATACATTCATCAAGAATCATAAGATACAACATTTAGTGATGGTCATAGGTTACTAATAAGCAATCAAATCACACTAGGAAACAGATACAGATTAATAGAGTTGGAAGGGACCTTGGAGGTCTTCTAGTCCAACCCCCTGTTTAGGCAGGAAACCCTATACCACTTCAGACAAATGGTTATCCAATCTCTTTTTTTAAAAACTTTCAGTGTTGGAGCATTTACAACTTCTGGAGGCAAGTTATTCTACTGGTTAATTGTTCTCATTGTTAGGAAATTTCTCCTTTGTTCTAGGTTGCTTCTCTCCTTGATTAATTTCCATCTGTTGCTCCTTGTCCTGCCTTCTGGGGCTTTGGAAAAGAAGTTGACCCTGTCTTCCTTGTGGTAGCCTCTCAAATACAGGTAGTCCTCAACTGACGATCACAATTGAGCCCAAAATTTATGTTGCGAAGTGAGAAATTTGCTCAGGGAGTTTTGCCCCATTTGACGACTTTTCTCGCCACGTTTGTTAAGCGAATCCATGCCATTGTTAAATTAGTAACGCGGTTGTTGAATCTGGCTTCCCTGTTGACTTTGCTTATCAGAAGTTTACAAAAGGGGATTATGTCACTCCGGAACACTACAAACGTCGCAAATGTGAGTCAACTGTCAAGCATCCGAATGTAAACCGTGTGACTGTGTGGAAGCTGCAACGCTCCTATGTGTGAAAAATGGTCATCAGTTGTAACTTTGAATGGCCACTATATGAACTGTAACTGTAAGTCAAGGACTAAGGGATGCGGTGGCTCCATGGCTAAGACGCTGAGCTTGTTGATGAGAAAGGTTCGGCGGTTCGAATCCCTAGCGCCACGTCACGGAATGAGCTCCTGTTACTTGTCCCGGCAGCTTCTGCCACCCTAGCAGTTCGAAAGCATGTAAAAAATGCAAGTAGAAAAATAGGGACCCCCTTTGGTGGGAAGGGAACAGCGTTCCATGCGCCTTCGAAGGCATTTAGTCATGCCGGCCACATGACCACGGAGACATCTCTGGACAGCGCTGGCTCTTCTTTGGCTTTGTAACGGAGATGAGCAGCGCCCCCTAGAGCCAGAAACAACTAGCACGGTGTGGTACTGCTATCCAGTCGTCCACAGTCCTTTTTTTCTCTAGACTGGCCAAACCCAAATCCTGCAACCATTCTTCTTTATGTTTGAGTCTCCAGGCCTTTAGTCATCTCAGTTGCTCTTCTCTGCACATTTTTCCCCCAAAATCTCAACATCTTTTTTTGTCGTGTGGTGAACATGTAAAGTCTTGGGTAAACATGTCAAATAGGTAAAAAGGTTTTTTACACGTTCACGTTTTACATTTAAAACGTGTAAACGCGATGTAAAAACCTGTCAAATATTTAACCTCTTGGCTGAATGGCCTGGATCGGTTCCTCCTTGCCCAATTACTCAGCGCAGCTTGCCAGTAACGTGAAAGGCCCTTCAAGGTACCCTCCAAAGCTAAACCAATCTCTACCCGTTGTAGACCTTGAAAAGCTACTTCATCGCTCAGATGCAGATGGTCGGCTACGTGCCGCAACATCCCACACCGCAGATATTAGTTTGCGAGCGCAATATGCTTGGCACCTGCGCATGCTCTCGACATCCGGGGTAGTTGAACTTTCTCTCTCTCTCTCTCTCTCTCTCTCTCTCCCTCCCTCCCTCCCTCCCTCTCCTTCTCCCTCTCCCTCTCCCTCTCCCCTCTCTCTCTCTCTTTCCATCTCTCTCTCTCCCCTCTCTCTCTTTCCATCTCTCCCTCTCTCCCAACTCTCTCTCTCTCTCTCTTTTCCATCTCTCCCTCTCCCCTAACTCACTCTCTCTCTCTCTCTTTCCATCTCTCCCTCTCCCCAACTCTCTCTCTCTCTCTTTCCATCTCTCCCTCTCCCCTAACTCACTCTCTCTCTCTTTCCATCTCTCCCTCTCCCCTAACTCGCTCACTCTCTCTCTCTCTTTCCATCTCTCCTCTCCCCTAACTCTCTCTCTCTCTCTCTCTCTCTCTCTCTCCATCTCTCTCTCTCCCGCAACTCTCTCTCTCTCTCTCCCTCCACCTCTCTTCTGACCTTGCCTTTCAGCTGCAATTTTGCATATGCCTATCTTAGGCCAGGAAACATGGGGAGGGGGCTGATTTGAAGAGGAGCCAAAGAACCGATTATCACCCAGGCAGATGCCAGGCCGGATGGTGAAGCCGCTCCTCATTTCTTCTTCGGAGATCGTGGCTGAGTCGGTAGCCTGCGATCAATCTGCTTTTGCTGGGAAGCCACCGGTGTTGCGTGAACTGCTCATGCTCCCCTGGCTGTATCCTGGCTATTAAGAGGCTGTGTATCTTGGGAGGTTGCTCTACACCAGGGTGTCCAACCTTGGCAACTTTAAGACTTGTGGACTTCAACTCCCAGATTCCTCAGCCAGCAAAGCTGGCTGAGGAATTCTGGGAGTTGAAGTCTAAAGTCTTAAAGTTGCCAAGGTTGGACACCTAATCTACACAAACCCTACAGAAGCAGAGACCCTTCTGAGCTGTCCTTGGTGCTCTCTTGTTTTGACTGTTGACTGTTTCCTGGTAGAGGTTTCGATGCCAAAGAAAGTCAAACAGACCCCACTCTCTACTCTAGCACTGATGATGTGACCTAGTTGGGTCAGGAAACATCTGCTAGACAGTTCCCCCCCTACCTTTTCTCCTCCTCTTCCTCCTCAGAGAGCACCAAGGACCCCACAGTCCTCCTCCTCCTCTTCCTCCTCCTCCTCCACAAACCCTACTCCCTACAGGCACTGATGACCCCACTCTCTACTAGCACTGATGATGTGACCTAGTTGGGTCATGAAACATCTGCTAGACAGTTCCCCCCGCCTTTTTTCCTCCTCAGAGAGCACCAAGGACCCCACAGTCGTCCTCCTCCTCTTCCTCCTCCTCCTCCTCCTCCTCCTCCTCTCCTCCTCCTCCTCCTCCTCCTCCTCCTCCTCCTCCTCCTCCTCCTCCTCCTCCTCCTCCTCCTCCTCCTCCTCAAACCCTCCTCCCTACAGGCACTGATGATGTTATCTAGGTGGGCAATGGAATGCCTGCTAGAAAACAACCCAGTTCAGAGAACACCCAGGATCCCACAATCCTCTTCCTCCTCCTCTTCCTCCTCCTCCTCATTTCTATTCTGCAGGAATGATAGGTTAAGTTGTTTGAAGTTGCATGACACTGAAAAATGACTTATGGCCATTTTTCATACTTATGACTATTGCACCATCTCCACAGTCACGTGATCCAAATTCGGACCCTTGCCAACTGACTCATATTTGTGACATTCGCAGTGTCCCGGGGTCACATAATCTCTTTTTGTGACCTTCTGACAAACAAAACCAATGGGGAAGCCAGATTCACTTAACAACCATGTTTACTGTGATGATTCACTTAACAACTGTGGCAAGGAAGGTCATAAAAAGGGGTCATAATTCACTTAAGCAATGCCTCCTTTAGCCATAGAAATTTTGGGCTCTATTGCGGTCGTATGTCGAGGACTACCTGTACTGGGTTTCCTGTCTGAGCAGGGGGTTGGACTAGAAGACCTCCAGGATCCCTTCAAACTCTGTTATACTGTTATCTATGAAAGCTTGGCCTTCCCATAACTTCCTTTCCTTTAGGCATTCGGACTACAGCATTTGAGACCTTCAAGAAGAGATTGAACCACCATTTGTCAGAAATGGTGTAGGGTCTCTCGCTTGGGCAGAGGGGGTTGGACTAGATGACCCACAAGGTCCCTTCCAACTCTGATTCTCTGATTGCCCCGATTGTTAGGGAAAATACACCCGGTATTCCATAGTAGCCTATTAAAACCCGTGGTCAGATCAATGCTGAGGCCCCTACCTCGTGAGCCCCCAGCTCCCATGGTCATAGGAGGTCAAACCCATTATGAGGTGCAGTGAATCCTTCAATTCGAGGTGGCACAGGAAACAACTCCAATATTTAATCAACTGGAAGGGCCGCCCCTTATCAGAGGTGTCATGGGTAAAGAATAGGAAAATCCAAGCCGATCGTCTTACAGCAAGGTTCCATGCAGAAAATCCAACCAAGCCTGGGGTGGTTTTGTGAGCGTAAGCTTCCATATCTGCAGTCAATTTGTTTTTGTGTGCGCTGTACAGGTCACCTTCAAGAAGTGAGGGGAGCCGAATGTCAACTCATAAAACATTTTGTACACACGTTTTATAGTTGGCAACAGAAAGAAGTGGGGGGAGTTTCAAAGAGCAGGCGGCAGTGTGGAATCGAAAGTACATTCCATTCATATTTTCTTCAAAGACTGATTAGATGACTGAAGCTTCTGCCGCGCAAAAATCTAATTGGAGAGCATGATTGATGACTCTTGGCTATGGATGTGTTTCATTGGATGGAAAACCCAGAGGCGTGGGGAGAAAAGTAGGGTCAAGGATGACAGTGAATTACGTATCTCGGAGTCTGCTACACCCAGGCAAATGTCGGCATGTTAACTTCTAATAAATCCTTTTTAGTTTTGGGAGTGTGGCTCGAGGCTCATGATTTAATTGGAGTCACTCCCGGAATCTTGACATTATTTGTTACCCATCCCTAACTCCTCAAATCAGGGAGACCGGAAAGGAATATGGGTCCTTCACTCTAAGGCAGCAAATATTTTTTCCCATAAATATACAATTCATCTCTCTTTCTTGGTTACTGTGGCTCTCGGGAACATTTCTGTCGTCGTTATTTCTTTGGCAGCGATTCTGATGTGGGGTATCTCGAGGAGGTGCCGCCTTGCTGGAGGATCGTTTCCCCTTCCCTTTTCCCCCCTCGCTGATATTTTTAGTTAGCCAGAAATGTCAAACTTGAAAATTTCACCGCAATTTTCTTCCGCCTTTGGAACGCGGGTTGATAGGGGGAAGGAAACGTCGTCTTTTTCAGAATATTTCTTTACGGTGCCACTTCTTCGGATCGTCAGGCGAGACAGAAGGGAGCAGTGTGCTGTTGATAAGGCGTTTTTATTTTTATTTTTTTCCTGCTTGTTAAAAACGCATTATTGGCAGGCCCTTGGCTTGCCATACTGCTGAACTGGCACTGTCCCCGTTTGGTATCTCAAAAGAGCCGTTAAAGAATATCAAATTTGAGTGTAGATTTTTTTTCCGCAGCTACAGCCACCCTTTCCTGTAGATTTCCCCTTGTTGGTTCTGCCTTGAAGTGCCACTATTTTACTCTTTAACAGAATAACAGTGTTGGAAGGGACCTTGGAGGGCTTCTAGTCCACCCCCTGATTAGGCCAGAAACCCTATGCCAGTGGTGGCTAACCTTTTTGGGCTCCTGTGCCAAAAATTGTCCGCACGCTTGCATGCTCGCGCTCGCGTGCCAGCAACCAGAAAGCAATGCGCGTCCCCTACACATGCGTGCGCAATCCCCACCCACTGCCATGGCCCTGGTGGAGACTGACTCTGAGGAAGAGGAGGAACAGCCAACGGGGAGTGGGAGTGTGGCTCCAGAGGTGGTGGAGGAGGCTGGGGAAGGGCAGAGGCCGGCTGAGCAATCAGAGGAGGATCCAGGCCCATCCGCTATCCATCCTAGGTCACGCAGGGAGGAGAGGATCAGGGAAAAGCGAGGTCTACTCAGGAGGAGATTACCATGATCCTCCTCATGACTTGCAGCTTGGAGCTATGTATATAAGTTTGTAACCGTGTAGTCAGAATCGCTGGAGTCAAAGTTTAGTGTTTCCTTTGATAAAGGTTTATCTTTGTTGGCGTTTTTTCCCATGGATTCTCCCCGTTATCTTCCTGGAATGTATGATTAATTATCTTGGCTTGCTTCGGAACTCTTGTCAATGTGGTTTGTTTTGGTTTTCTTTTTGCCTCATTATTTACTTTTGTGGCTTTAAACTGTGCCTAATAAAACAGTGAAGTTAAGTTGAAGGTATTACCAGACTTTAATGTATGTTTTGGGTTATTTTGAGAGACTACGGGTCATCACACCCACTCACCACCGCCCCCTTATTTGCACTACGCCCCACAGCTGATCTTTGGCCGGTTTGAGGCCTTTTTCGGCCTCCCAGAGGCTCGAGGAAGGCTTCTGCAGGCTTTGTAGGCCAAAAACTAGCCCCATTTCATCACTTCCGGTATTTTTGGAAAAACAGGAAGTGACTAAACGGGCCTAGTTTTCGGCCTCGAAGCCTGCAGAAGCCTTCCTCAAGCCTCAGGGAGGCCAAAAGGCCTCAAACCGCCAAAATCAGCTGTGAGGTGCGCGCATGCGCAGTGAGGTAAGTTTGCCTGCAGCTTGCGTGCCGGCACAAATGGTTCTGCTTGCCACCTGTGGCATGCATGCCATAGGTTCGCCATCAGGGCCCAATGCCATTCCAAACAAAAGATTGGCTCTTCTTAATCTTTAAAACCTCCACTGAGGAAGCATCCGCAACTCCTGAAGGCAAGCGCTTCCACTGATTAGCAGAATAACAGGGTTAGACGGGACCTGGGAGGTCTTCTAGTCCAACCCCCTGGTCAAGCAGGAGACCCTATGCTATTTTGGATAAATGGCTGTCCAATCTCTTCTCAAAAACCTCCAGTGATTGAGAACCCACAACTTCTGGGGGCAAGCCCTTCCACTGATTACTTAACAGAGTTAGAAGGGACCTTGGAGGTCTTCTAGTCCAACCCCTGCTTAAGCAGAAAACCCTATGCCATTTCAGACAAATGGCTATCCAAACTCGCACCCACAACTTCCGGAGGGAAATCGTTGCGCTGGTTAATTGTCCTCCCTATTAGGAAGTTTCTTCTTAATTCCAGGTTGCTTCTCTCCTTGGTCAGTTTCCCTCCATTGCTTCTTGCCCTGCCTTTAGGGGCTTTGGGGAAGAGGCTCCACCCCTCTTGTCTTTTTTTTTTTTTTTTAAACAAGTTTTATTAATTTTTAAAACACACAAATTATCATTATTCATTACATGTTTAAACCTTTTTCCCTTGTAAATTTAACAAGTCAGATAAATTATGATTCTGTTTTAAACCATTTCCATATAATATACCAAAACCTCTTATTCAATTTCTCTTTACTTCTCTTTACTCTTATTCAATATCATTATTATTATTTCATCTATTTCTTTCTGACTTAGTTACCATTATTCTCATTCTATATTTCTATAAGTTTTTACTAATTCTCCCCCAAAAAACATATACACACAACACACAAAACATAAAAAAATCTTTTGGAAAGTAACTTGGACCCAGGTGTCTCTCTCTTCATGGACTTCAATTATATTCATGCTCATCTTACATATCATTACTTATTTTATTTACCATTCTAAGCCTTCTATATTAACTTCTCCACATATTTCACCCTTCTTAATTCTATCTTAATTAATCATCTTAGTTTGAATCATTATATTTGTATCTTTTGTCCATTTTTTATCATCCCTTTGTCTCATTCCTTATAAAAAGAAGAAAATAAGTTTCTCCTGAAATCATTAATCAGAGTATGATGCCTTTCTATCTCCCCCCTAAGTTAGTCAAATTAATCTTTAAAATAATATCCAATACCCAATCCGATTTTGCTTGGTACATTCTATCTAACTAATACATCCAAAATAATTAAGTACATAATTAGACAATAAATCCAAATATTAAAAAGATACTATAATAAAAATTTTATAATAACATCAATACCATAATCTTATTAAACTCTTTAATTAAAACAGTATTCTAAACCTCCCCTATTATTAAATTTTAAAGCCAATCATTTTTAAACATTTTAACATTTTAATCTCTTATCAACTCTTAAACCATTACAATACTACCATCTCATCTTATGTACCTTGCAAAATCTTTTTTTTTTTAAAAATTATACTTTATCCATTATCCATAAAAAATTTCTTTTTTCCATTTAATTTCAAAACATTGTAGCTTTTCTCCACCTTTTCCCTTTCTTTCTTCTCCCAACAAACCTTTCTACCCCCTTCTTCTAACCTCTGCCTTACCGGCTTCCCTTCTCTGTCGTATTCCTTTTCCCTTTTGTTTACTATCATCATATTGGTTTTGCACCTTATTTTTCCCTTTCTTAAATGTTTTTTAGATCTTAAGTCCTTTAGTTTTCTTCTTTTCTCTCTTCCTTCTTTCTTGATCAAATTCTGAGATTCATTAAAAATGGCTCCTTCCTTTCTTTCTTGTTCCTCTGCTGTCTTCATCTGTTGTAATGTTTGTTGATAGTTAGTAGCGCCATTTCTAAAAAAGGAAAGCTTCTTCCACACCATCTTTACCATTTTTTTTGCTTGTTCATATTCTTTTCTTAGTTCCTCAACAGAAAGAGCCATTATAAATCTTTTCTTTTCTTTTCCCTTTCTTTCTTCTTACAACAACCAGAATATTCAAAAGAAAATAAAAAAAATAAAACAGTCCCAAAGTTATCAGTCAGTCCAAACCAAGGCAGAGTTCTCACTTTCTCCTTCTGGGGTAATATCAATCCAAGAGAAAGAAAGTCCAAATCTGTTTAAAATCTTATTGCAATATATTCTAGTCTTCAAATCCTTAAGGCATCTCCTCCAACAAAGTCTTAGCATACAAATATTTTCTTTTAATCCTCTCTCTTCCCACTCATCGCTTAAAACCAATTTTCACCTAAAAAAATAGGTTTCTTAATATCCAGTTATTTATTCCGTAGGAAAAGAGGGAAAGCTATCCTTTCAGCACCATCAAACAGCCGCTTTTTCCTCTTCTGGCAGGTATTATTCAGAAAGTCATACTTTTCAGGAATTTTATTAAATATGTCTTAGAGTCCTAGGAGCCAAGAAAAACTTTCTCCTCTCAAGCACTTTCTCCACTTCCTCCTGCGCATTCTTACCCGGCTGCCAGCTTCTTTGTGGCGGCCATTACGGACCGCCGCTGCACCGTCCTGGGAAAAGGGGTTCTACCGGCCGGGAGAGGGTCTGCAACACCCCAAACCCCTCTCCGGATCCCCCTACCTTCAGCTGCCCCTGCAGGGCAGCTAGCTCGTACCCGTCTGGGTGGAACCCCAGAAGCGGCTAGCGCGGCAGGGATCGCGCAGCTTCGCAAATCCCTGCCGCTCGCGGCCGACAAACCGGAAGTCCCCACCCTCTCTTGTCTTGTGGCAGCCCCTCCAATATTGGACGACTGCTATCATCATATTTCCGCTCTTTTCATCAGGGGTCTGCAACCTTAAACCCTCAGAGCCATTTGGACCGGTTTCCCACATAAAAGAAAACACAGGGAGCCACAAACCTGGGTGGGTGTGGCCAACTTGAAGTCACTCCCACCCAGTCACATGACACCCCCCAGCCATGCCTAGGTTTTATGGCTCCCAGTGTTTTCTTTTCTGTAGGAAATGGGTTTCTCTCTCTGTCTCTCTCTCCCTCCTTCCCCTCCCGCCCTCTATTTTTTTCTCTCTGTCTCTCCCTCCCTCCCTCCCTCCCTCCATCTTTCTCTCTGTCTCTCTCTCTCTCTTCCCTCCCTCCCTCCCTCCATCTCTGTCTCTCTCTCTCTCTCTCTCTCTCTCTCCCCTCCCTCCCTCCCGTCCCTGGTGGACGGGTCAGTCTGTCTACCATGTGTCTCTATCTCCATCTTATCCATCAATTCCATCTCTATCATTTTAGTCGCTCTCCCATATCTGTCTCTCTGTCTGTCTAACCATCTCTCTATCGTTTCCCTCTCAATCTCTATCACGTTCATCTCTCTACCACTTCCATCTCTCTTTCTCTCTCTCCCTCTCTCCCTCTCCCTCTCCCTCTGTCTCTGTCTCTGTCTCTGTCTCTCTCTCTCTCTCTCTGTCTAATCATGGATGGCTGGGGAAACCCTGAAGCTCACCTATCTTAAAGTGTTACGGTTGAGAAACCTGCCGGCTAGATGCTAGTTTCATATTTTGGGTATTTTTCTGTGCCCCACCTTCACTGTAGTTGCCTTTTCAGTTTGCCAAGAGCTAATCTCCCAATATTTCTGCATTCGTGACCAAGACTCCCAACCAATTTCATTTCAGCAGAATCTCATCTGCCATCATCAGGCTCATGTGTTGGGTTCATCTTCATCGTGCGTGTCAGGTTTTTGCAGCCGTTTCTGTTTTAAATTTGGCGCTAGCCTCGTGCTTTGTTTGACTGGTTTTTTTCTTCATCCTGATTGGTTGGGAGTCTTGGTCTGTAATCTTTCCACCTTGCATTTAAGCACCGCTGTCTGCATGACGAAGGAGCAAGATCCTTTTTTGATTCCAGCCCTTCAGCTGGAGGTGGTGACGCGCGATGACATGCAGGCTCGGAAAATTTATTTTGTGGCACCCCAGAATGGAAGAATGGAAGGGAAGAAGGGATATTGGAGATCATTCAGTCCAGCCTGTCCTGCTGCCTGGTGAAAGAATCAAATTTCTTTCTTTCTTTCTTTCTTTCTTTCTTTCTTTCTTTCTTTCTTTCTTTCTTTCTTTCTTTCTTTCTTTCTTTCTTTCTTTCTTTCTTTCTTTCTTCCTTCCTTCCTTCCTTCCTTCCTTCCTTCCTTCCTTCCTTCCCTCCCTCCCTCCCTCCCTTCTCCCTCCCTCCCTTCACTTCCTAGCATCTTTCCTTCCTTTCTTTCCCCCTCCTATCTCACTTCCCTCGCTCCCTTCCTCTCTCTCCCTCCCTTCCTCCCTTCTCTTTATTCTTTTCCTCCCTCCTTCCCTTCCTTCCTATCTATTTATCCCCCACCCATTTGACTTTCCTTTCTCCCTATATCTCTCCTTTCTTCTTCTTTCCACCCCTTCCTTCCTTCCTTCCTTCCTTCCTTCCTTCCTTCCTTCCTTCCTTCCTTCCTTCCTTCCTTCCTTCCTTCCTTCCTTCCTTCCTTCCTTCCTTCCTTCCTTCCTTCCTTCCTTCCTTCCTTCCTCTTTCTCTCCCCCACTCCTATCTCTCCTTCCTTCTTCCTTCCCTCTCCCTCCCTCCTATCTCACCTTCCTTCCTACCACGAGGTAGTGAGGGGAGGGGGGAACTTGCCCTACTCACCCAACACACCTGGCCTGGCCACTGGGCTGCATCTTTCCCCTTCTTTCTTCTTCTGCTTTTGGCTGCACGCAAGGAAAGCAGCCAAAGTCTTCCTTTCTCTCCCCCAAACTCCGCCAGAAATGAGTCTTTGGGACCCTGCAAGGCCTCCTGCTCCAAGAGGCTGCGCTGGTGTGACAAGTCTCAGAAAGACTCATTTCTGGAGGAGTTTGGGGGAGAGAAAGAAAGACTTCTGCTGCTTTCCTTGCATGAAGCCAAAAAGTCTCTCTCTCTCTCTCTCTCTCTCCCACCCACCTCTCTCTCTCTTGAGTTTGGTGGTCCCTGAGGTTGGCGACCCCGGGACTAGATGACCCCTAAGGTCCCTTCCAGCTCTATTCTGATTGATTGAATTGACAAACTTGAAATAAACATATGACTTTTATTGAAAGACAACCCTCAGAAGGGATTTAATGGTTTAAAGACAAACTTTAGAAGGGATTAAAGAAGGGAAGACTCCTTTGATTTATCTAAATGTAATTTGCTTTTCAGGAATGGGACAAAATTTGGTCACCCAATCCCCTTTTGAGGTCTTCTGACCAGCAAAGGCAATGGGGAAAGCCAGGTACACTTAATAATGGGGTTGCTAACTTGTCAGCTGCAGTTGATTGGCTTAACAACGGTGGCAAGTGAGGTGTAAAATGGGGCAAACCTCACTAAACAACTGCCTCACTTAGCCACAGAAATGTTGGGCTCGGTTGTGGTTGTAATTCTACCTGTATTCTGGGATATTGTGTTATCATACTGTTTCCAAAGGTTTATTATTATTATTTTTTCCCTGCCTGGAGATGCATTTTGCACTGTTTAACCTACCTTTTGTGATAGGAACTTCTTTAATGAGAATGAGGTGATTGTGATCGCTTGATAGATGATTAAATTTACACATTGCCTTTTTTCGTTTTGGAAAACAAACATCCGACAAATAATTAATTCCGGAGATGATCTGACAACAGAAAATAGCATCACCAGGAGAGGCTTGTTTTTTTTTTTGCAAGAGTTGATGGGCCGGAGAGATAAACCGGCTGTATTGGTTGGTCTTTCCAGCCAACCTTTTTTCTTTTTTTTTTTTCCTTCCTTCCTTCCTTCCTTCCTTCCTTCCTTCCTTCCTTCCTTCCTTCCTTCCTTCCTTCCTTCCTTCCTTCCTTCCTTCCTTCCTTCCTTCCTTCCTTCCTTCCTTCCTTCCTCTTTCCTCTCTCTCTCTTCTCTTTCTGTCTCTCTTCTTTTCCTTCCTCCCACCCTTTTTTTCTGTCCATCTTTCTTTCTCCTCTTTTCTCTTTCTTTCATCCTTTTCTCTCCTCTCTCTTTTCTTTCTCTCTCTCCATTCCTCCCTCCCTCTTTTCTCTCTTTCCTCTCTTTCTCCTCTCTCTTTTCTCTCTCTCTCTCTCCCTCTCCATTCCTCCCTCCCTCTTTCTGCCTCCATAGTACATAGTTTGGGCCATAGTTTGTAAAACTGGGAGAGGGACCTTCTGCCCTCCTAGTATAGTGTTTGAGTAGTTAGAACAGTCCCACCTCCCTCCATGCTTGGTGTCAAGCCTGAATTGTATGTGGTGGTGGAATCCTATGAATTCAGTTTGACACACTTGAGGACTGGAAGGGTAGGAGACCTGAGGTGGATGAAGCTCCAGCCAAAACAACATAGATGGGTGTGATAATAATTAAAAAAAACAACTGGAGATATGTGAACAAGAGCTTTATTATTAAGCTTTTGCAAAAGGAAATTCTGCTCGTGGCAGAAGACATGGTTCCCAGGAAGGCTGGGGTTTAGATACAGGTTCAAATATACAGTCTCTGCCCCTTTCCTGAGTTCACAATCTATCCAAGCTATGTATCTCCCTGCGCCACACCCATATTATTATAGCGTAACACCTGTTTCCTTGTCCTTGGAAACTACCTTCGTTTTCATCGCTTCTTCTTTCTGTTATGGTCCTGTTATGACCTTCTGTAATACAATAGATCATTAACCACTTCCTTTCGGGTCAGGATAACCAAGTATCTCCTTTTCATATCCTTATGCCAAAAAGTACACACCTGCCATTACTTTAGAACATAACAAGTTACAAAACATAATGTGTTTGTTAGATATAGTGATATAATTGTCCAGTAATCATTGCATAATTCAAATATTGATAAGCATGGATTCCCTTCTGTTCTTCATTTTCTCAGGTGTAACTTAACAATATATAATCTTCACATATAACACTGGGCGATGATGAGTCAGCTGCATTCCAACTGCTGCTCGGCCAGAGAAAGTTGCCAGGAAACTATTTTATATCCTGGTTGGACAATGTGACTTATTGTTTTTGGGGAAAAAATGAGAACCTTCTAATTCTAGTGACGTGGAAGCCCGGGAAACCTTCAGTACTGGCTTCCACCCGTTTTTGCCAAGATGTGTAATGAAAATAAAATAGTTCTTTGAGGAATTAGAATGCCTCTGAAGTTCGTTTTATGGGGTGATTGCATCACTTGGAACCTGACACTTGTGTCAGCCTTCAAGATCTTTTCTACTGCTTTGCATCTTTCGGCTGCCATAAGTAACAGGGGGAGGGGTTGTATCTGGGAAGAGAGCTGGAGGTGTTACATTCTTGTGTTGTATAAACGAATGGGGGGAGTATAAATTCTTGCTCTTAAGTTTCTATTCCTTGCTTAGCCTTTCTTTACTCTGCGCAACTGCAAATCTTTATCAAAATATGCCAAGGTCAACGGACAGAGGCCTCATCACCACCTGAAGATGCCCACATGACCATATCCAGAACTTTTAATTGGAAGAATCTTTTGAACTTTGGGGGGTGGGAACAATTCCATCCCTTTGTATATGTGATCTGTGCGCCTAATTTCTTAGATTCAGAATTCTACCTGAAGCTACCACTTCAAATTTCAGTAAAAGATTTCTTTCCTCTAATCTATGGAGTTCTAAGTATTTCTTTCTTGGATTTTGAATGGAGCACAGACTGACAACTTGGTTTACAGGAATAAGACTGTTTCCAGTGCACAGCACACGTAGAACGGAAGAGGCCTGGTGGGTCTGTCTAGGAATGGCACTCTATGATGTTCCCTCCATCTCTGGGAGGGGTTCTCTCCTGGTGGCACCTACTCTTCCCTGGCATTGTAAGAGGGACAGCCGTGCTCTGCAGAAATCAAGCGCAAGGCTCCGGGTTTAAGCAACCGAGGGATATCTTCAGTCCTTTTTCCAGGCAAGGTAAAGGTGCCATCCCTCACCCCACCATGTCCATATCCAGTATCCCTCAGGTATGTCATGGAGCAGGGGTCGCCAACCTTTTGGACCTCAGGGACCACCAAACTCATCCTTTTAAATCCTGCGCACCAGAGACCCTGGGAAGTTCCCCCAAAAAAGTCTGCAGGAAAATTCCCCGCCCCGTTTTCCTATCAATCGATCGTTCTTTATTTGGGATGGCAGGATACCGTCTCCAGCTCCGTTCTCCGGGGGAGAGAGGGGAGAGACTTTTGGGCTTTGTGCAAGGAAAGCAGCAGAAGTCTTTCTTTCTCTCCCCCACACTCCACCAGAAACGAGTCTTTGCAGCCTCTTGGCGCAGGAGGCCTTGCAGGGTCCCAAAGACTCCACTTCTGGCAGAGTTTGGAGGAGAGAGGAAGAAAGACTTTGGCTGCTTTCCTTGTGTGCAGCCAAAAGCAGAAGAAGGAAGAAGCGGAAAGAAGCAGCCCGGTGGCCAGGCCAGGCGCGTGGGGCGAGAGGGACAAGTTCCCCCCTCCCCCCTTTCTCCCCCTCCCCTCACTACCTCGTGTTGTTCGCAACGCAAGCGACGCATGCCTTGTGTTCCCGCAGGCCAGGTGGGCGGAGCAGTCTTGTGCAGCCTGGATTAATTGTTTTGGGGGTTGCTTTGGGGAGGGGGGGACATTTCTCTGCGGACCACCAAAATTTTCTCACGGACCACCAGTGGTCCTGGGCCCACTGGTTGGCGACCACTCTCATGGAGCATCTCCTTCAGCCAAGAGTGGGCCGATAGTTTAGAATAGAGAAATTGGATGTCCTGCATGGTTTTTGGATGACCTGGAACAGAACAACGCGGCCGGTTAAGATCCAGAGGGGGAGCCCCAAACCAAGATGGTGGTTGAATTGGAAATGGGGATGCTCGCAGAAGCGTGGCTTGAAGGGTGAGGTCAAGGACAATGTGAGCGGCTCTCAAGGTACCTGCTGCTGCTGCCCAGTCTGCTGTTGCAGACTGCGGAATAGTCCTTTCTAATAGAAAAGAAAATGTTATAACCCAGGATTGAACTGTGGGGTCCTTGGTGCTCTCCGAGCTTGGTGGTTTCCTTGCAGACGTTTCATGACCCAACTGGGTAACATCATCAGTGCTGGAAGGGAGGGGGATTGGAGGAGGACTGGTAGGCGGGGGCTTGGTGCTCTGAGCTTGGTGGGTTTTTTTTTGCAGATGTTTCATGACCCAGGTAGTTATCAATATCAGTGCTAGAAGGAGGTGGGAGATGTGGAAAGGAGGAGGTGGAGGAGGAAGTCTGGGATCCTGGGTGCTATCTGAGCTTGGTGGTTTCCCTGCAGAAGTTTCATAACCCAACTAGGTAACATCATCAGTGCTAGAAGGGAGTGGGATGCATTGGGAAGAAGAGGAAGAGGAGTAGGAAAATTGTGGGGTTCCTGGTGCTCACTGAGCTTGGTGGTTTCCTTGCAGACGTTTCATGACCCATTTAGATAACATCATCAGTGCTAGAAGAGAGTAGGGCTTGCTTTCCGTTTATATACTAGTCGCATACCCTGTCAGTACTGGTGGGATTGTGCGCGCAGGTGTGAAGGGTGGGGCACACCTGCAGGGGTCGCAAACGCATGTGTGCGGGCGGGGCGCATGCATGGGGCACTTGCATTACGTTTTGGGGATGCGCGCACACCTGCTTTGGGCCCTTGGTGCCGGAAAGGTTAGCCATCACTGGTCTATGGTCTCCTGCTTGAACGCAGGGGGCTGGACTAGAAGACCTCCAAGGTTCCCTTCCAGCTCTATTCCGATTGATTGGCTAGCCCCATAAAATGCCCTTTTGGCGAATCCGCCCCGACATTCTGCTGGATTGATTCACCCCAATGTTCGCAAACAAGTTAAATTCCACCATCCTTGGCTGGTTTTTAATTTAAACGTGAATTTCTCGATATCACCTCCGAGCAGACAGTCAGTTTATTTTCTATTTATTTATTTTTTTCTTTTCCCCCCAGAAAAAATAAATAAAATAAAATAAAGTGACATTTCTCCCCTTCTCCTCAAGCAGACCTAATGAAGCCGTATATTAGTACGCTAACTTGAGCGGTACGTACAACTTGGTAAATTGGACCCCATTAAAAAATACTTCGAAATGTAAGCTATACACGGGTCCCAGTAGCCTTTCTAATGTCCGTTAATGGCTATTCCGAGGATCAGAAGGCTCATTTTCCGGAGCCATTAAGTCAAACTGTGCAATTATTTAGAAAGTTAATTCATGCAGACTCAAAAATCAGGCTTAAGTAATGCAAGAGGGGTAGGAGGTAAAACTCTGCCGAGAGGATGCGTCCTTTTTGTTATTTAACCGTCAGCCGTAATTAACTTGCAAATTTGAAATAATTAGAACAAATTAAAGGTATTTAACTTCGCCTCCCTGAAGAAAAATTCAAATTGCGCCAAACGCAGTTTTAAATTATGCAACTCTCAGAGGTCTGCGCTGGTTTTTTTTTTTTTATCCTCAAACCACCCACCTACCCCTCCCAATATAATGCATTTATTTATTTTTTTCTATGACAGGAATACCAATCTGCTTTTTGTCAGAAAGCTTCCCATCAAGTAATTGTTCTTTGTGTCTGTGAAATGACAGCTATTCTTCTCGGTTTAAACAAAAAAAAAAAAGAGTATTTTAGTCTCTGAAGGCTACATCGGCATTGCCGTGGCATTTTAATTCAATAAAACAAAAGGTTAACTTTTCCCCCCCTCTCTCTCTCTATGTCTCTTCTCTTTTCTCTCCTATCCTTTCTTATCTTCGCCCACACTCGCCATCCCACCTCCTCATTTTGTTTTTAAGGAACAATCTTACAAAGGGGGTGGTGGTTCCTGAATGATTTTTTTTTTATTTTAAATTTCCATTCTGTCTCCAAAGCCAGGCCTGGAAGCATCAGAGGAAATCATAACATTGAGCGGTTCCTTTGGGCAAAATTTTTAGATAAAAGGGGTGTGGCGTAAGTGACAGTGAAATTATCTTTTTCTCTGTCCCAAAGGTGCATTTTTCAGGAGGCAACTGGACTTTCTTGTTTTTCTTTGAAGATGTTTTGCTTCTGCTCCAAGAAGCTTCTTCAGCTCTGACTGGATGGTGGGGAAGGGAAGGATTTATACTCCTTGCAGACAGCTGGTCATTTGCATCCTTTTTAGAGGGTCATTGAGGCCACTTGGAGGTTTCTCTGTGTCCTCAGGGTTACCTGAGTGGTGCAAATGGTTCCTGTAGTCATTTCCATAACGGATTTCCAGAAGAAAATTGCAGACTTCAGGAACCATTAGCACTACTCAGGTGATCCTGAGGACACAGATAAACCTCCACATGGCCTCAGCGACCCTCTAAAAAGAATGCAAATGATCAGCTGTATTCAAGGAATATAAATCCTTCCTTTCCCCACCACCCATTCTATTCTATTAAGTCTCCAACCTGAGCAGGGAGTTGGATTAGATCAGGGGCCCCCTACCACCGGGCCCTGGACCGGTACCGGTCCGTGGATCATTTTGTACCGGGCCGCCTACTTTGCTTGGGCGCCGCCATCTTGTTTCGACGGCGCTTGAGAAAGTGCTTCTGGGTGAGCTTGTCGGTCGTCGGTTGGAAAGCGGCGTTTGGGTGCTGAAGGAATCCTCGCGCCTTAGTTTCATTGAAGGGGGGGGCGGCTTCGAATGAAGAGCCGTCCCGATGGTGGTGGAGTCTCGCGTTACTCAGGAGGAGATTAAGAAAGAGCCCGAAAAGCCCATCGACCGCGAGAAGGTACAAAGGAGGAGTTGAAGGTGGCGGGAGAAGCGGGGGACGGCTGGCTGGCCGGTCGCTCGGCTCGCCTTGCCTTGGTCGTGCGTGCTGATGCCGGTACCGGTCCGTGGATCATTTTGTGATGCCGGTACTGGTCCGTGGTACAAAAAAGGTTGGGGACCATTGGACTAGATGACCTACAAGGTCCCTTCCAACTCTGTTAATCTGTTAATCTTAGTAGCTGCAAAACTGAATATGTGTCCTTGTTCACTACATGTTAAGTTCCAACTCCACGCTCATATCTATACTCAAGAAACTAGTCAACTGCGGGTCAGCACTAACCCTCAAGGAGAGAAGGAACCTAGAACTAAGGAGAAATTTAATGACAAGGACAATTAAACAACGGAACAGTTTATCTTCTGGAGTTGTGTGTGCTCCATCAATGGAGGCTTTCAAGAAGAAACTGGACAGCTGTTTGTCTGATATGGTACGGGGCCTCCTGCTTGAGAGGGGGTTGGACTAGAAGACCTCCAAGGTCCCTTCCAGCCCTAGAATTCTGTGTTCTAATTTTGATATTACAACAGGAATATGTGGAAGGTTGAAGACAAGCACCTTAAAAAAAAAAAAAAAAGAAGACACCCAGATAACCCACTCTTCCTTTTTTTTTCTTTCTTTCTCTTCTAGTTCCCCCAAGATGGACTGCAAAGGTTGCCTTTTAAGGACACCTTCTAGGAGAAGCTTCAGAGCACCAGAAGGAAATGAAAGGATCGATTTGAGGGCGAAGAGCATGGGCTTCCGGAGTGAAACCAACAGCCCGACTCTTTGGGACAGCATGAAGCAGGAGGCCGTCCGGTCCAAACAAGGTGAGACAGGTTTTATTGTTACATACGATTGATTGATTGATTTGATTTGATTTGTCAATTGCTTACAAGATAATAGGTATAAGTATAAACATAGTTATGAATACATGGATACATATAAGATGTCAGCTCTGAGATTCAGCTGCCAAGTATGAAAGGGTGGTGGTGGAGGAGTTGGAAAGTTCAAGGTTATTCCGTATGTCGCATTAAGAAATTCCAGCTGCAGTTAATTGGTTCTCGTGATTAATGAAGTGGAGAAGGGGGAGGAGAGAAGGTGGATTTTGTGTAACGTGCGAAAATGACTTTCACTTTTGGAAATGCCTTAGAATTACCAGAGCTGTTCCTAATAAATCAGTTGGAGATTATATTGTCTCGGAGTGACTGATTACCATGGATAATTTCTGGATGCCTAATATGAGAAAAATAAAAGCAACAATAGGACAGGGACGGTAGGCACGTTAGTGCGCTTATATTGTTGTTGTTGTTGTTGTTATTATTATTATTATGTCAGATAGATTGGATGTGGTTACCCAACTCACACATGATGACTCCAGGCAGGGTACAGAATTCAAAACGGACATATAAAAATCCCAGGAAGCTCCACTCTATCCCAGTGGTGGGATTCCAATTTTTTTTTTACTACCGGTTCTGTGGGCATGGCTTTGTGGGCATGGCAGGGGAAGGTTACTGCAAAATCCCCATTCCCTCCCCACCCCACTAACCTGTGTCAGGTTTCCAAGTGATAAAATCCATTTAAAATGAAAAAGAGCAAAATCCCATCTTCCAAAACAAATTTCTTTTATTTAGGAAAGCATCTAATTGTCAAAGTCTGTTGTAATTCCAGATCTGACACAACCCAGTATTACCCCCAATATTAAAAGTTAGAAATAGCCCCCCAAAGTCACATTCCCCAATATAAGTAAATCAACGTTGCCTGATGTCATCAATCTCCACCTCCAGGTCTCAGCAAGGTCAGCTTTTGTTCCCACGGGAAGAAGAACCACTTAGCCTAAACAACTCTCTCTATCTCCACTCCTCCCACCTTAGGAATGTGGCAAGCCCCAAACCCTTCCCCCCTTAACCAGCAAAGAGAAAGAAAGAAAAGGAATATATAACAAGGCTAAATAAAATGGCTACGCAGATGTCAATTTCGGGCTTGACAACCTGTTTTCCAGCTCCGTTCTCCTGTGCAGGGCAACCAGAGAAGACCCAGCCGATCAGCTGGGACTCAGGAGCAGAGAAGAGATGGGAGCAGGGCCAGTCAGAGGTAGTATTTGCTGGTTCTCCAAACTACTCAAAATTTCCGCTACCGGTTCTCCAAAACTGGTCAGAACCAATTGAATACCACACTCTGCCATGGTGGCGGCAAACACTTTCGTGATGACGACATATCCATTCAGTCATGTCCGACTCGTGGCGATTCTATGGGCCAGGTTTCTCTCCACGTCTTCTCTCTTGCATGGCTTCTTTGAGTTGTTCTCTGCTCTGGCTGGTTTCAGCTTTGAGGGTGTCCAGCCACCGTGTTCTTGAGCATCCTGGTTTCCTTTTACCGCTTAACTCTTCCCAGCATAATTGCTTTCTCCAGTGAATTCCCCCGCGGGACGTCGCCAAATTAAGTGAGGCAAACACGATGATACAAGATACAGTGGTGCCTCGGTAGGTGTCATGCATTGGTTCCGGGAGGCAGGATGAGTACCAACAATATTGGTATCTATTGCTTTTTTAATTTTAATATTTGAGAGTGATGGACATTTTAAATATATGGTACATAGATTAGATCAAGGGTCTTCAAACTTGGCTAGTTTAAGACTTATGGACTTCAACTCCCAGAATTCCTGAGCTAACATGACTGGAGGAGGAATTCTGGGAGTTGAAGTCCACAAGGCTTAAAGCTGTCAAGTTTGAAGACCCCGGGATTTGGTGGGTAGGTAGGTAGGTAGGTAGGTATGTAGGTAGATAATGGATAGATGATGGATGGATGGATGGATAGGTAGATAAATAGATAATGGATGGATTGGATGGATGGAGATAGATAGATAGATAGATAGATAGATAGATAGATAGATAGATAGATAGATAGATAGATAGATAGATGATGGATGGATAACGGATGGATGGAGAGATAGATTATGGATGGAGAGATAGAAAGATAGATAGATAATGGATGGATGATTTATGGTTAAATAGATGATGGATGGATAGATAGAAAGATAGATAGATAAATAATGGATGGATAGATGATGGATGGATAGATAGACAAGATGATGATGAAGAAGATCTACAGAGAGATATAAAGACAGATAGATAGATGATAGGCAGACAGATAGATATTGGATGGATATATATTTGATGGGTGGATGGATTAATAGACAGACAGATAGATAGATGGATAGATAGATGGATAGCAAGCAGGCATGTTGGAGATATGAAGGACCACCAAGACAACAGACCTAATAGCGTTTGACTTCTCCCCAATTGTAGTGTCTTCAACCCCCAGAATACCCTAGTCAGGGGTATTGTGGGAGTTGAAATCCACATGTCTTAAAAAATGTTGGGAAATACTTCTCTAGAGCATATAAATTTGTTAAAGTCAGCATACAGACATAAGCAGTGCCTTCGAAAAAGTATCTCACGCCCCCTCTAAGAAGTTTGCATTTAATCTTCCCTTTGAATCTTAGTTAAGTTAGCTAACCCTTAGCATGTTAAGCATGTTCCTGCAAACCTTCATCATTTATTTTCATTTTCTGGCCCATCAGCCTCCATGGAGTCTCACCTGGACAAACGTTAATGGTCTTAAAACATAAACGAAAAACACGATTTCCACTGAAATGTCAATTTTAGTATTGAGGCAGCTGTGCTGGCCGGTCTGACTTGAATCCCAATGAGAAAATAAAAAAAAAGAAATTGGAATATCTCAACACAAAGTACCGATGGGTCCATTCCTTGTATCCAAGCCATAATTTTTCTGTGTTCTTTAAAGCAAATACAAATTACTGCACCTGTGTAGGGTTTGCCAATTGCACAGTGGCAGAAAGGAAAGCACTCCCAGAGGGTTAATGTCATTGCCCAGAAGATCATTGGTTGCCCTCTCCCCTCTTTGGAAGAGCTTTATAGCTCCTGCTGCCTTAAGAAAGTTCAAAACATTCTCAAAGATCCATCTCATCCTGGGAACCCTTTTTTTGAACTGCTACCATCTGGCAGACGGTACAGGATAATAAAAACAAGTTCAAATAGAGTGAAAAACAGCTTCTATCCCAGGACAGTAGCTCTTTTGAATTCTACTGTGTAGTACAATATTAATGCAATACCAAGGGTTTTAAATTCCATGTATAGAATGTGAAAAATGTGCGCTTGTGTTTTATTTTTATAGTTATAATGTAATAATTTTTGATAGGCAGGTGTCTGGATTAAGAGCAGAGGTGGCATTCAGCAGGTTCTGACCAGTTCTGGAGAACCGGTAGCTGAATTTTTTTTTAATGATTTTTATTGAAAATTGAAGTTTAAAAACATTTGAACGTGGTGTATGTTCATTGTAGTTGTACTTTTAAAGTAGTAGCAACGTTTCTGCAGAATCTCATCTGCCATCATCAGGCTTCTGTATTGTGTTCATCTGGATGAATACAGAAGCCTGATGATGGCAGATGAGATTCTGCCGAAACGTTGCTGCAACTTTAAAAGCACAACTATAATGATGTGGGAAAATACCCGAGCAAAGCTGAATACCGTACATGTAAGTACCCGCGAAAACTTAAGAAAACATATATAAATATAAATTTGTTTTCTGACGTTTTCGCGGGTATTTGTATCTGAATCTTTGGTTATTCAGGTTTTTTCCTGCGTAAAATTGGAAGTATTTTGGCGACATTTCGACGAAATCTCATTCATCATCTTCAGGCTTGTGTCTTCGGCTTTGTTTTTTCCCCCCCACCCAGTCAAGCCGCACTCCCACTGGCAGTTAAAAGAAAAAACAGCTGCAAGCTCACATTACTCCAAGAAGCACAAAGCTAAAGACACAAGCCTGAAGATGACGAATGAGATTTTGTCGAAACGTCACCAAAATACTTCCAATTTTACGCGGGAAAAAACCCGAATAACCAAAGATCCACACACACACACACACACACACACACACACACACACATCTTTACATTGTAATTCTTCATATTCATTTCTATCTTAGGTGTTTTTTGTAATATAAACTCTTTGATTCTTATTCTGCATTTTTTTGACTTCTTTTCATATCCCTCCAATCATATTTTTTTCCATATTTCATAAAATTCTGAAGTATCTCGTTCATTAAGTTCTAATGTTAAGCGATCTAGTTCAGCGCAATATAGAGTTTTTTTAAATTATTATTTCATCATTAGGTATTTCTTTTAATTCCCATGTTTCCCGGTAGCGGAAATTTTGAGTCATTTGGAGAACAGGCAAATCCCACCTCTGACTGGAGATTTTACAGTATCCTTCCCCTGCCACGCCCACCAAGTCACGCCCACAGAACCGGTAGTAAAAAATTAGAATCCCACCACTGTGGTACAGGATAATAAAAACAAGGACAAATAGGCTGAAAAACAGCTTCCAGGATAGTAACTCTATTGAATTCTACCGTATAGTGCAATATTAATCCAATATCAGGGGTTTTAAATACAGTGTATAGAATGTGAAGGATGTGTGTTTTTGTTTTATTTTCATAGTCATACATATACACTGAAGATGGTATTTAATTTCGTTGTACAAGGTGCAAGGACAATAAAGTAAAACTAAACTAAATACAAAACGGCATCACCCAGCAGGATATGTTTATATATTTTTCTGCATTCCCTGCTGTCTTAAATGCATTAAACACTTTTCTGTAGCGATACAACTCTTGCTGGTTTTGCCGTTATTTATAATTCATTACACCCATCCAACATTTTCCATTTATTACTTATTTAGTACTTTCTCTCTGTGTCTGTGAGCGCAAGCACATGCGTCAATGCCTTGGAGATCCAGCAGATATGCCTATCAGATCAGTAATCTGGGCTATTAAAATCACAGCCTTTGTGAGCAATTCATTCATCCCTTTGCAAACTCCATTTTCCAGTCTGCTTCCCCTTTAATCTCGGTCTAATTGCATTCAAATCAGACCTACCTAATTGCATTTAAATCTTTTGTGGAAGTGGCCCTTTTATTTTATTTTATTCCGCACCAATGCAGGTAGTCCTCGAGTTACATCCGTAATTAAGCCCCAAATGTCTGTTGCTAAATGAAAAGAACAGAACAGAACAGAACAGAACAGAACAGAACAGAATAGAATAGAATAGAATAGAATAGAATAGAGTTCGAATAGAGTTCGAAGGGACCTTGGAGGTTGTCTAGTCCAACCCCCTGCTAAGCAAGAAACCCTACACCACTTCAGACAAATAGTTATCCAATCTCGTATTAAAAACTTCCTGCATTGGAGCATTTAGAACTTCTGGAGGCAAGCTGTTCTACTACTACAAATGAGACATTTGTTTAGTGAGTTTTACCCCAATTTATGACCTATCTTGCCACCATTGTTAAGTGAATCACTGCAGTTGTTAAGTTGATGACATGCCTGTTAAGTGAGCCTGGCTTCCCCTTTGACTCTGCTTGTCAGAAGGTCACAAAAGAAGAATCACATGACCCCGAGTTTTGTGGTCTGTCAGTGGCCAGCGGAGCTGGCTGCAGACTCGGACAGTGAAGAAACATGGGCCAGTCCTGGAGTCTGGGGAAGGCTCTGATGAATGAGGCAGAGATGGCGCCAGGGCCGTCTGACAGTTATCAGCTGCCTTCGGAGTCGGAGATGAGTGGGGCAGAAGAACAGCTGGAGCCTGTTCCCAGTGTGCTCATGCGCAGAGCTGCCAGAAGAAGGGAACAGCTAAGGAATAAGGGTTGACTCGGGAGTAAAGGCTCAGTTGGATGGTAAATGGCCCCTCCCATAGAGAATAAAGAGGAGCGAAAGGGGAGGTTGTTTGCAGGAGGCAATTAATTCAATTCATTAGGGTGAAGATCTGTTCCTGACTCCTTGCCAAGTAATTGCTGCTACAGCGTGGCATTTGGAAGATATCGGCCTAGCAACTCTCCAAGGTCTGTCGTGAAATCTCATGAAAGACTGTTTGCCGGGACTTTGCTGGAGAGGAAATCACTTTGACCTACATAAAAGGGGTTTTATCGAGATGAGGAGTCTGCTTCATGATCTTGGGAAGCCTAGGTCAGAACTCCGTCATAAGTATGAGTTGGTTGCCAAGTACCTGAATTTTGATCATGTGACCACGGGAATGCTACAACAGTCATCAGTGTGAAAAACAGTTATAAGTCACTTTTTTCAGCACTGTTGTAACTATGAATGGTCACTAAATGAACCATAGTCACTAAAGGAATGGCTGTAAATCAAGTGGTGGTGCAGTGGTTAGAGTGCAGTACCGCAGACTACTTCTGTTGACTGCTGGTTGCCTGCAATTTGGCAATTTGAATCTCACCAGGCTCCAGGTTGACTCAGCCTTCCCTCCTTCCGAGGTGGGTAAAATGAGGACCCAGATTGTTGTGGGCAAGAGGCTGACCCTGTAAACCACTTAGAGAGGGCTGGAAAAGCACTGAAGTGATATATAAGTCTAAGTGCTATTGCTATTCCTTCCT
The DNA here is from genome assembly GCF_049901735.1 of Notechis scutatus. NCBI lineage: Eukaryota > Metazoa > Chordata > Lepidosauria > Squamata > Elapidae > Notechis > Notechis scutatus. The sequence goes on along the minus strand of NC_142010.1, from coordinate 264,967,883 downwards.
TATCTTCTTTCTTTATCTTCCTTCCTTCCTTCCTTCCTTCCTTCCTTCCTTCCTTCCTTCCTTCCTTCCTTCCTTCCTTCCTTCCTTCCTTCCTTCCTTCCTTCCTTCCTTCCTTCCTTCCTTCCTTCCTCCCTTCCTCTTCCACTTTCATATTTCCTTCCTTCCATCCATATTCCTTCCTTCCTTCCATCCATCCATCCATCCTTCCTTCCTTTGGCCTTGGTGGCACAGTGGTTAGAATGCAGGACTGCTGACTGTTTTAAAGGAGCTGGCAGAGGTCATCTCAGAACCGCTGCACCATATCTTTCAAAAATCCTGGAGCACCGGGGAACTACCAGAGGACTGGAAAAGAGCTGGTGTGGTTCCCATCTTCAAAAAAGGAAAAAAAAAAAAAAACCCAGGAAACTATAGACCAATCAGCCTAACATCAATACCCGGGAAGATACTGGAAAAGATAATAAAAAACACAGATCTGCCAACATCTAGAAACAAGTAAAGTAATAACTAGCAGTCAGCGCGGGTTTGGTAAGAACAGATCATGCCAAACCAATCTTATTTCATTCTTCAACACAGTGACTAAATTAGCAGACCAGCAAAATACTGTGGGCATAATATATTTAGGTTTCAGCAAGGCATTCGACAAAGTAGACCACAACCTACTTCTTAGTAAGCTAGAAAAAAGTGGAATAGATAGCACCACCACTAGATGGATTCGCAACTGGCTGGCAAACCGTACTCAATGAGTAGTCCTTAATGGTCTAAGTCTACATGGAGGGAAGTAAGCAGTGGGGTGCCACAAGGTTCCGTCTTAGGCCCAGGACTCTTCAATATCTTCATTAACGACTTAGATGAGGGAATAGAAGGGGAACTTACCAAATTTGCAGATGATACTAAGCTGGCAGGAATAGCTAACACCCAAGAAGATAGGCTCAAGATCCAGATGGATCTTGACAGACTAGAACACTGGGCCATACCTAACAAAATGAAATTTAATGGAGAGAAAAGTAAAGTCCTACACTTAGGCAAGAAAAACCCAAAGGACCCATATAGACTGGATGAAACCAGGCTCAATAGCAGGAACTGTGAGAGGGATCTTGGAGTCTTAGTGGACAACCAGCTAAATAGGAGCCAGCCGTGTGCAGCAGCAGTGAAAAAAGCTAATGCAATCCTAAGTTACATTAACAGAGGGATACAATCAAGATCAAGGGAAGTACTAATACCACTCTATAAAGCCTTAGTAAGATCACACCTAGAATACTGCATCCAGTTTTGGTGACCACATTATAAAAAAGATGTTGAGACTCTAGAAAAAGTACAGAGAAGAGCAACCAGGATGGTTAGGGGACTGGAGGCTAAAACATACAACGAACGGTTGCAGGAACTGGGCCTGGCTAGTCTAGGGAAAAGAACCGGAGGAGACAGGATAGCATCTTCCACTATTTGAGGGGCTGCCCCAGAGAGGAAGGGGTCAAGCTATTTTCTAAAGGGCCTGTCGGCCAGACAAGGAATAATGGATAGAAACTGATTCAACCTGGAAATAAGGAGAAACTTTCTGACAGTGAGAACAATCAACCAATAGAACAGAAGTTGCCCTCGGAAGTTGTGGGAGCGCCATCACTTGAAACTTTCAAGAAGAGATTGGACTGCCATTTGTCAGAAATGGTGTAGGGTCTCCCGTTTGGGCGTGGGGTTGGACTAGATGACCTACAAGGTCCCTTCCAACTCTGATTATCTGTTATCTGACTGCCAGCTGACTGCAATTTGGCAGTTCGAATATCACCAGGTTGACTCATCCTTCCATCCTTCCGAGGTTGGTAAAAATTGTTGGGGACAATAGGCTGACCGTAAGCCACTTTAAGAGGGCACTATGAAGCGTTATATATCTAAGTGCTATTGCTATTACCACCCAATTAGAAAGAAGAAGAAAAGGAGAACGAGACATGATTTTGGAGGGGATAGAAGCCATTCCAGAAGTGCAATTTTTACAGTGCAATTTTTCTAAATGTTCCCCAAGTTTCCCCAAATCCTAATCTCAGGGAAAACAGCATCATCTGAGCCAGAGATATTTTAATGGCAAATGTTTTTCCTGCTTTTGGCTCAGCAGTTCCACTTTTAGGAACAAAGCAAAATATTTTTTCTCCCGCCAGTGAAAATACACAAAGCGGAGGAGTTTTGGGCTTGGTTGCAAATCCTCCCCTAACCTTTGGGTCACCCAGATGCTGCCTCTCCCTTCCTTTCTTTCTTTCTTTCTTTCTTTCTTTCTTTCTTTCTTTCTTTCTTTCTTTCTTTCTTTCTTTCTTTCTTTCTTTCTTTCTTCCTTCCTTCCTTCCTTCCTTCCTTCCTTCCTTCCTTCCTTCCTTCCTTCCTTCCTTCCTTTCTTTCTTTCTTTCTTTCTTTCTTTCTTTCTTTCTTTCTTTCTTTCTTTCTTTCTTTCTTTCTTTCTTTCTTTCTTTCTTTCTGGATAGTTTCACACTCTGCCCTTTTCCTTTTTCTCTCCTTTTAAACTTGTCAACCGGTTTGCAATGGGTGTCAGCAAAAGCCTACCAAGAAAAGGAAAAATGTGTGTCCCTCTCCTGGGAACGAACCCGTTGCCATATTGAATAAGGCACATATTTCATTTTATGTTATTTTTTTAAAAAGAGGGAGAGAGAAAAAGAGAGAAAAACTTCTGCTTGCAAAGAAACTTTGCGAAGGGATCATCATTGGGCTCCCTGAACCAGAGGGTGCAGGTTAATCTCTCGCAAAGCTCCGCTACCAATGTTGGAAAGCTGGCAAAAGGGCTGGTGTCCAAAAGAAATCAATTTCTAATTTGAAACAAAACTATTCTTGACTAACAGGAGTTCAGGATCCATTACTTGAGCTCTCTACTCGGCTGACATTTCAGCTCTTTTCTGGAGCGCGCCATGAATTCTAATAGTTGTCTCATAACGTTGCTCCATGCAATCAATTCAAGCTGGAGAAAGAAATCCGTGTAGTTTTCAGGGGCAATTTTTACTGTGGGTTTCTTTTTTCCCTTTATCTGTCTTTATCTGAATCTCCTCCTCCTTCCTCTTCTTCCTCCACCTTTTCTTCTTCCTCTTCCTCTATCTCTTTCCTTCTCTTCTTTTCCTCCTCTTCCTCCTCCTCTTCTTCTTTCTTCTTCTCCTCTCCTTCCTTTTCTTCCTCTTACTCCTCCCCCTCCATCTTTCTCCTCCTCCTTCTTCCTTTTCTTCTATCCTCCTCTTCTTCTTCCTTTTTTCCTCCACCTTTTCTTCTTCCTCTTCCTCTATCTCTTTCCTTCTCTTCTTTTTCCTCTTCCTCCTCCTCTCTTCTTCTTTCTCCTTCTCCTCCTTCCTTTTCTTCCTCTTACTCCTCCCCCTCCATCTTTCTCCTCCTTCTTCCTTTTCTTCTATCCTCCTCTTTTCTTCCTTTTCCTCCTCCTTTTCTTCTTCCTCTTTCTCCTCCTCCTCCTCCCTTTTCTTCCTTCCTTCCTCCTCCCCCTCCATCTTTTCCTCTTCCCCCTCCTCCTCTTTCTTTTTCTCCTCTTCCTCCCTCTCACCTTCTCCCTCCCTCCCTCTCTCCCTCCCCCTCCCCTCTCCTGCAACTACCACGGATGAGGCTCGCTACCCTCCATTGTTTCACGAGTTCTTCCTTGTGAATTAAATATCTGAAAAGCAGGCTGACCTCCCTGCCCAGTTCCTCTTCTCTTCCCCGTTTATTGCTCGCTCCCTCTTTCAGAGCCATTTGCTGGGAAAATTATAGGCTGGCGTACCGTTGGCCGGCCATCAAAAGTATGATTAGGAATAATTAACAGATGGTCTTCCCTGCTTCCATCGACAGAAGGGTTGTTGGAGATTCTGGAGCAGATCCAAAAGGCGTCCCGGTGGCGAGGGTTGCGCGCTCCTTTTTATGTCCCACTGATTTCATGCAAGGTCCGACAATGCTACATGGAATCAAATGTCCAGCTTTCCTCTACATCTGTGTATATTTATACATCTGTGGGGAGCAGTGACTTCTGATGTCATCTCAATTTTCCTTCTTGGATGTTGTGGCCTGCTGGCGGCTAGCGGAGCTGGCAGCAGAGTCGGACAGTGAGGAGGTTTGGGAGGCACATGGGCCAGTCCTGGAGTCTGGGGAAGGCTCAGATGAGGGCTCTGCCTTGGAGGCAGAGATGGGGCCAGGGCCGCCCAACAGTTATCAGCTGCCTTTGGAGTTGGAGATCAGTGGGGAAGAAGAACAGCCAGAGCCTATTCCCCGTGTGTGCATGCGCAGAGCTGCCAAGGGAACAGCTAAGGAACAAGGGTCGACTTGGAAGTAAGGCCACAGGTGAATGATGAATGGACCCTCCCCTAGGGATTAAAAGAGGAGCAAAAGGGGAGGGAGCTTTTGTAAGAAACAGTTTGTTGCAGCAGTGTGAAGATCTGTCTGTGCATCTCAGAGACTCGTGCTGAGTCCTTCCTTGTCAGTACCGCGTTTGGAAATAGTTACTTGGCAGCTCTCCAGGCTAGATCAGGGCTGTGCTCCGAATGACACCCTTGGAAGACTGTTTGCCAGGCCTTTGGCTGAAGGTGAATGCAAGAAATTCACCTTCGTTGAATAAAAGGGGTTTTGCTGGGACAAAGAGCCTGCTTTGGGCTTTTGGGGGAAGCCGAGGACAGAACATTGGATAGGAACAAGAGAAGCTCAGCCAAACAAAGGGAATATTCATTCAAATGAGCAAGGAGTCCATTTTGCTTAAACAGGTTGCCCTCAGTTTACAACACTTCGTTTCGTGACCGTTCCAAGTTACAGTGGCACTGGAAAAGGTGACTTATGACCGTTCTTCATACTTACGACCGTTCCAGCATCCCCATGGTCCTGTGATCAGAAATTCAGACGCCTGGCAACTGACTCACATTTATGACAGTTGCAGCTTTACGACCTTCTGGCAAGCAAAGTCGATGGGGGAAGCCAGATTCGCTTAACGACCGTGTGACTAACTAAACTGCAGTGATTCACTTAACAACGGTGGCAAGACAGCTCATAAAACGGGGCAAAACTCGCTGAACACTATTGCTAAGCAATGGGTATTTGGTTAAAAGTGTGATTACACACAGAAGGAATTCGTCCGCTGTACAGAAGCTCTCAGTGAACATGCAAAGCAACATCATAATCATAATCATCATAGTAGCAGTAAGAGGAGGTAGATGAGGAGGAAGAAGAAGGAGGAGGTGGAGGCGGTGGTGAAGATCTTGTAGGATAATATATATTTATTTTAATTAATCAATAAGATATAAGAAATAAATAATAAAAATAATAAAATCATTAATTTAATAATAAGAATAAACAATCACAGCTGTCGAAAACCAAAGCATACAATTTATTGACATCGCTGTACCAGGAGACGCCAGAGTCGAAGAAAAAGAACTGGGGAAAAAGCCACGAAATATAGCCATACAACATGGATAAATATACATACACATTAGACAGTCATGTGAGAAGTAGGTGTTCAGCAAAGAGATAGCACAAGCACGTTAAGATTTAACAGATTAACAGAGTTGGAAGGGACCTTGTAGGTCATCTAGTCCAACCCCCCCGCCCAGGCAGGAGACCCTACACCATTTCTGACAGAGGGCAGTCCAGTCTCTTCCTGAAAGCCTTCAGGGATGATGCTCCCACAACTTCTGAGGGCAACTTCTGCTCCATGAGTGGATTGTTCTCCCTGTCAGAAAAAAATCCTCCTTATTTCTAGGTTTGAATCTCTCTTCTTGTTCAGTTTCCAGCCACGATTCCTTGTCAGATGGTTCCATGTTCATGTTTGAAACTCTCCCAGTTCTTGTGCAAAAACACGCTAGCTTTGGGAATTCCCTTCTCCCTGTTCCAAAGCCCGAAATTTCAAGGCAAAGTTTTCAAGATTTGGCCCGCTGCTCCCTGGAGAATAGACTGCCTGTCGCAGGCTGAAACCACAGTCGTGATGCCAGTTCTACTCGGGGGTGGTAGCAGAGATGCAATTAAGACTCCAGGCAACCCTGGAAAACCAAAAAGAGGATAAATAATGGAAAATATGATTTAATATGAATATATGAATGGTTATTAGAATTATATAACTTGTTAAACACTGCAAATATTACTATTAATATAGTATCTATAGTAAAAGAAGGGATGCCAAGGATACAGAGGTTAACACAAAAATAGCACATGGTAACATTGAAGAATTAAGATTGATAATTCAAGATAATATGTGTATTAATATCAAATTATATAAGAATGTCAACAGTATTAAATATGAAATTCTTGTCACGTTTGTTCTAAACTGTAAAACACTCTGAAACCACACTGTTCATCCAATGATACGTTTGTTGAAACAAAAACAAAAATAAAAAAATATTTTTTTAAAAATAAAGACTACAAAAGTTTCTTCTTTGTCCACAGGGATGTCTGGGAAGGATTCCACCACATCTCCTGGAGCGACAGCTGTCAAGAAGGAGCTTGTGACGGCAGCCACCTCCCCAATGCAGCAAGGAGCTTGGCGGTAAGAGGGCTGGTACAGGCACCACCGTGGTTTTATTTTATTGTATTTTAATGATTTATTTTGTATCCCACTTGTATTATTTTGACAAATTGCTCAAAGTGGCGAACATATCCAACACATCTTCCTCCTATTTTCCCAACAACAACCCTGTGAGGTGAGGTGAGCCGAGAGAGAGAGAAGGACTGATCCAGCTGGCTTTTAGGTCTAAGGCGGGACTAGAGCTCACCATCTCCTGCTGATTGGCCCAAAGTCACCTAGCTGGCTTTCATGTTTAAGGCGGGACTAGAGCTCACCATCTCCTGCTGATTGGCCCAAAGTCACCTAGCTGGCTTTCATGTTTAAGGCGGGACTAGAACTCACCATCTCCTGCTGATTGGCCCAAAGTCACCTAGCTGGCTTTCATGTTTAAGGCGGGACTAGAACTCACCGTCTCCTGCTGATTGGCCCAAAGTCACCTAGCTGGCTTTCATGTTTAAGGCGGGACTAGAACTCACCATCTCCTGCTGATTGGCCCAAAGTCACCTAGCTGGCTTTCATGTTTAAGGCGGGACTAGAACTCACCATCTCCTGCTGATTGGCCCAAAGTCACCTAGCTGGCTTTCATGTTTAAGGCGGGACTAGAACTCACCATCTCCTGCTGATTGGCCCAAAGTCACCTAGCTGGCTTTCATGTTTAAGGCGGGACTAGAACTCACCATCTCCTGCTGATTGGCCCAAAGTCACCTAGCTGGCTTTCATGTTTAAGGCGGGACTAGAACTCACCATCTCCTGCTGATTGGCCCAAAGTCACCTAGCTGGCTTTCATGTTTAAGGCGGGACTAGAACTCACCATCTCCTGCTGATTGGCCCAAAGTCACCTAGCTGGCTTTCATGTTTAAGGCGGGACTAGAACTCACCATCTCCTGCTGATTGGCCCAAAGTCACCTAGCTGGCTTTCATGTTTAAGGCGGGACTAGAACTCACCGTCTCCTGCTGATTGGACCAAAGTCACCTAGCTGGCTTTCAAGCTTAAGGCGGGACTAGAACTCACCGTCTCCTGGTGATTGGTCCAGTCAATAATTATGCCTAAGAACTCAAGAGTCTCCTGGTTTCTAGCTTCAGGCCTTAACTATTATACAAATTAGCTCTCAAAATTGAGAATTTAATTCCATTCATAAGGGCACTTACAACCTTCCCAATCTGCCGGTTTGATACAATATAGATCTGATGTAAAACAAGCCAAATCAGCCCTCGGGGGCCCTTCCGATAACTAGAATCTGTTTCCATCCTTTAGCCTTTGGGATTAGATTAAACTAAATATCAGGTGATCTGAAGGCCCCTTGGTAAAAAAAAGTAGTGAGGAATGTAGAATGAGGGCATCCGAAGGTTTTTAGCAGCCACTGGGCGCAATTTTTGAACATGAGCCCAGATTAATCCCGGCTGGCCCTCTCTGGTCACATGTGCTTGATGTGTCAGGCGTGAAGCATCAGGAATACACGTTTAGCTCCAGTTAATCTGAGTTATTGCTCATGCCTAAACATGAGAACCAGTCAACTAACAGTCAGCACCAAAGTAGCACTAGATAAGGTAATTCAAGAGGGACTGGACAGACTGCTTGTGGGAATGTAATGATTCCAGATTGATTCCTCTCTTGACTCTACCCCCAGACTCTGCCTCGCCTCCTATACCTTCCTTCTTTCCTTCCATCATTATTCCCATCTCCTTTCTTCCTCCCTCCCTCCTTCTTTTCATTCCCATCTCCTCCCTCTCTCCCTCCTTCTCCTTCTAATCTTCCTTCCTTCTTTGCCTCCTTCCTTCTCATTCCCCTCCCCTCCCTCCTTCTCATTCTCATCTCCTTCCTTCCTTTATTCCTCCCTCCCTTCTTTCCTTCTTCTCATTCGCATCCCCTCCCTCTCCTTCTCATCCCCATCTCCTCCTTTCTTCCCTTCCTTCTCTCTCCCATCTCCTTCCTTTTTTCTCCGTCCCTCCCTTCTTGTCTTCCTTCTTCTCATTCCCATCTCCTCCCTCCCTCCTTCTTCTCATTCCCATCTCCTCCCTCTCTCCCTCCTTCTCCTTCTAATCTTCCTTCCTTCTTTGCTTCCTTCCTTCTCATTCCCCTCCCTCCTTCTCATCTCCTTCCTTCCTTTATTCCTCCCTCCCTTCTTTCCTTCTTCTCATTCGCATCCCCTCCCTCTCCTTCTCATCCCCATCTCCTCCTTTCTTCCCTTCCTTCTCTCTCCCATCTCCTTCCTTTATTCCTCCCTCCCTCCCTTCTTTCCTTCTTCTCATTCGCATCCCCTCCCTCTCCTTCTCATCCCCATCTCCTCCTTTCTTCCCTTCCTTCTCTCTCCCATCTCCTTCCTTTTTTCTCCGTCCCTCCCTTCTTGTCTTCCTTCTTCTCATTCCCATCTCCTCCTTCCCTCCTTCTTCTCCTTCCCATCTCCTCCTTCCCTCCTTCTTCTCCTTCCCATCTCCTCCTTCCCTCCCTGCCATGCAAAGAATGATGACCACATGTTAAGGTCCAGTTGAACAGCTTTATTGCTCATGCCTAAACAGAATAATCGAGTCAGCTAACGGTCACCACTAAATTAGCGCTAGTTAAAAGTCATGGGAGTTCAAGAAAGATCAGACTTAGCACTGTTTGTGGGAACGCAGGGGTTCCAGACTGATTGCTCTCTTGACTCTACCCAGGCTCTACCTGTCCTTTCTGCTGATGACATGTGGCTGCACCTCTCCTCTCCCCCGCCCCCCGAGCCTTAAATTGCCCGGGGACAATATTCATTTCATTGGATTTGCAGTAAATGAATAACAAAAAAATATACTTGCAGAAATTAATTTCCCAGATAGCAAAGTAGTCACGCTCCAAGAGGTTTCTTTCTGCTCTCTGCTATGTTAGTGAAAGGAAATTTGAACAACCCTTAAGAATTTGGCATTTTTAATCCAATTTTGGCTTTTTAGGAACATTTGGGAATTTGGGAGTTGACGTAGGTAGTCCTTGTTTTATGACCTCTCACTTAGAAACCATTCGAAATTCCGAAGGACGTATCTGCGAGTTAGTTATGACTTGATTTGCTCTCCCACTCCACGCGTGGTCACGTACCTGCACCAAGTGTTCCACATTTACGTCTGGTTTTCGTCAAAACAACGCCGTTAGCGAACCGTTAGTTCACTCAACAACTATGGCATTTGCTTAGCGACCATGGATTCACTTAATGACTGCGTTGACTTTCACTTAACAACAGCCGCCAAAAAAGTCATAAGTTTGGGTCGGTCACAGAACCACACCATTTGGCAACCGTCACAAGTTCTGACAGTGGTATCGCGGGTTCCATGATGGTCATAAGTCAAGGACTATTCTGTATATTCTATATATCCAAATGATCAGGAGACAATTTGATCTCTGGGTCTTGGTCTGAGTTATCTGCCTACCCAATTGCAGCCACCAGTTTTGGTTGTATAGGTAGTCCTCGACTTATGAAGTACAGTTGTGAGTCATTGTGGTTGTAAGTTGAGGCACCCACGTGACTGGACCTGGCCGGATCTTTTTGTGATTTCTCACGGTGGTTAAGCAAATCACACGGTCGTTAAGCCAACAGCCTGGTCATTAAACGAACTCGTTCTTCCAAATATGGCTTTTTATTGCCAGACACCGGCAAAAAGGATCGCAAATCCTAGTTCTGTGACTTTAGGATGGGGGCAACATTTTACAACGGCTATGTTCTGATCCAGATACCAAAACACAACCAACTCCATGATGCCCATATTAGGGTTAAAAAAAAGACGGGACAACCATTTATCCAGGATGAGATGAGGACTACTGCTTTGAGCAGTGGGTTGGCCTAGAACAGGGGTGTCAGACTCAATTTCTCTGAGGGCCTCATCAGGGCTGGGGTTGACCTCGGGGGCCTGAGTGGGCGTGGCCAGCTTGGTGTCACCGGGCGTGGCTGACTGGGTAGGTGTGGCCAGCTTCACACCACTCTCCCAAACTGCTGGCATATTTCCTTTTTGCATTGGATAGACCGGGCCAAAGCGACGCAGGCCGGTCCCTTACATTTTCCAGGATGGCCCTGCAGGCTGGATGTGACAACATCGCAGCCCGGTTCCGGCCCACAGGCCTTGTGTGAGAAGACCTCCAAGGTTTCTTCCAGCCCTATGAGATGGCATAGGTTAGAGCAGTAGTAGCTAACCTTTTTGAGTTCCCGTTGCAAAAATTGTGTGTGCGCTTGCATGCGCGTGCTCGTGTGCCAGCACCCAAAGGCAATGCGTGTGCTCCCCCATGTCCCCTGTGCATGCGCATGCAATTCCCCACTACCACCGCCCCCATTACCTGCACTGTGCCTCCCAGCTGATTTTCGGCCCGTTTGAGGCCTTTCTCAGCCTCCCAGAGGCTTGAGGGAAGCCTCTGCAGTCTTTGCAGGATGAAAAATAGGCCCATTTCGTCACTTCCTGTGTTTCCGAAAGTGACGAAACGGGCCTATTTTTCGGCCTGCAAAGGTTGCAGAGGCTTCCCTCAAGCCTCTGGGAGGCTGAAAAAGGCCTCAAACGGGCCGAAAATCAGCTGGGAGGCGCCCGCATGCGTTGTGCGGTAAGCTTGCCTGGGGCTCGCATGCCCACACAAATGGCTCTGTGTGCCACCTGTGGCACGCGTGCCATAGGTTCGCCATCACGGGGATAGAGCCAAGCAATTGCTAAGCTGGACTTCCAAAATATTGGTTACGTATGAATATATTTTCTCCGTCTCTTCTTCCGCTCTCCCTGTTTGTGTCCTGTGTTACTATAATCAACTAGGTTAAACAGTCCCGCTTGTCTTTCCCCTTACTCAGGGGCTTCTCTTAATTGAAAATGGTTTCAACAGGCGAGTAGATTTCTGCACGAGACCCTCAACCCATCCTATTCTTCATCAGCCAAAGCTGCCTGGGCCAGCAGGTCGGCCTCCATTTGTCACCGGGTGGGTGATAAGCTTAGATTGCAGGTGTAACTAACTAAATGAATCAATATGGAGAATTATAGCTGCCGGGATGCCAGTAAAGTTAAAGATCTGTCAGCAGGCCTGTTACAAGCTGTACTTAATGGTTAAACCCTCCCGGTTTACTTCGCGAAGTGACCAAATCTTTGCTGAACCACACCGGAGCCTTAACAGGAAGGAGAGAGAGAGACAGAAAGAGAGAGAGACAGAGACAGAGCGAGGGGAGGATGGAATGAGTTTGTAGCACATGTAATTTAAGGTTCCAGCACAGGGGTGTCAAACTCAACCACCCGCGGCTTGTGGGGTGCTTAGATCTTGCCTGCAGGTCCACCCTGAAAACAGCAAAGAACCGGCCTTCAATGCCGCTGCCAGCGAAAACAGAGCTCAGGGGGGAGGCATACGCAGCCCCCTGGCCCCATTTTTAGCCACGAAAAATGAAGCCTCCTGCCAGAAAAAACTAGGCACATCTCCCCCCTCACCCGCTCTGTTTTTTTCTGGCAGAGGGCTAGTAAAGCAAACTGAAAACAAAACGAAAGCTGATTTTCTCCCAGCTGATTTTCGGTCCGTTTCAGGCCTTTTTTGGCCTCCCTGAGGCTCAAGGGAAGCCTCTGCAGCCTCAGGAGGCCGAAAAACAGGCCTTCCGGAAATACCGGAAGTGACTGTTTTCAGCCTCCAGAGGGCCTGTGGAGCCCAGGGGAGGCCATTTTTGCCCCCTTCCTGGTGGCTTGAGGGAAGCCTCTGCAGCTTTTGGAGGCTGAAAAACAGGCCAGCTTCAGCATTTTCAGTTTCACTTTTGGTATTTCTGGAAATATCGGAAGTGTCAAAACGGGCCCATTTTTCGGCCTTCAAAGGCTGTAGAGGCTTCCCTCGAGCCTTAAGGAGGCCAAAAAAGGCCTCAAAAGGGCCAAAAATCAGCTGGGAGGCGTGTGCATGTGCAGTACAGGTAAGTTTGGCTGGGGCTCAAGTGCCCGCACAAATGGCTCCTTCGCATGCCACTTGTGGCACGCGTGCCATAGGTTCGCCACCATGGCTCTAAATCATCTAATGTTTCCACTGCCTGGAAATCTGACACGGCTTCCGTGTCCTGCAATCTCCTGTAATGCTCACATTAAGCAACAAACTCACACACACACACACACACACACACACACACACACACTTCGAGTGTCGCAACAGCGGTATCCTTTTATAGGTTGTAGATGGAATCCAACCCCTCAAATTACATCGTGCAAATTTGTGTTGTGGGGCTGTTAGGAAGAATTGGAAGCATTTCCCAGCGTATCTCCGATCAGGTAGATGGCCATTAGGGGACTTTTAAACCAATTAATATTTGATGTAATACGCCGGGCCCCGAGCTGCAGATTGAACATTGCCCACAGTGCAGTATTACCCCCTCCAGATCCTTTCCACTCAACACTTTGCAGTAAATAAAAATGTGAATTAGCTGCGCGCGGTTCAGAACCGCGGCTGTGGAGATCTTTGGTGCCTCGGATAACTAAATGAGGTTTAGACTTTTTGAGCAGCAGGTCCTCCGCTAAAAAATGGTCTCCACGGGGCTGAATGGATCTCTGCGACAAAACTCCTTTTCTCGGTGTAAATCTTGACACTGAAAAGAAACTATTTAAAGCGTTTCTGGGGGGCAGGGGGAACCCCTGGTTATGGGGACAATGGAGGTTGCAAATATTAACAGAATAATAACAGAGTGGGAAGGGACCTTGGAGGTCTTCTAGTCCAACCCTCTACTCAAGCAGGAGACCCTATCCCATTGTAGACAAATGGCTGTCCAGTCTCTTCTTAAAAAACTCCAGTGATGGAGCACCCACGTCTTCTGAAGGCAACTTGTTCCACGGATTAATTTTCCTCGCTGTCGGGAAATTCCTCCTTAGATCTTAGATTGCTTCTCTCCTTGATTAGTTTCCACCCATTGCTTCTCGCCCTGCATTAAGGTCCTTTGGAAAATAAGCTGACCCCCTCTTCTTTGTGGCGACCTTTCAGACATTGGAAGATGGCTATCATCTCATCCTCCTTTTCATCAAACTAGACCTACCCAATTCCACCCACCGTTCTTTGTGCATTTTAGCCTCCAGCCCTCCCAATCCTCTTCGTTGCTCTTCTCTGCCCTCTTTCTAGGGTCTTTCTCTGTATCCTGGTGACCAAAACTGGGTGCAATATTAGAATTGTGGCCTTACCACGTCATCATAAAGTGATTCTAGAGAACTTCACATGATCTTGAGTCTATCCTTCTGTGAATGCAGCCTAGGATTGCCTTGGCTTTCCTCACCTGGCCTTCAGATGCTTTGGAGAATAGACTGACCCCCTTCCTTCTATGGCAGCCCCTCAAATATTGGAAGGCTGCTCTCCTGTCTCCCTTGGTCCTTCTCTTCCCTAGACCAGCCAGGCCCAGTTCCTGTAAATGTTCTTCATATGTTTTAGCCTCCAGTCCCCTCATCATCCTGGTTGCTCTTCTCTGCACTCGTTCTACAGTCTCAACATCTTTCTTTACATCATGGCGACCCAAACTGGATGCAGTATATTCCACGTGTGGCCTTACTAAAGCCTTGTAAAGCAGTATCAAGACTTCACGTGATCTCAAGGAACAACTTCACCGTGATGTTAGGGAAAGTGGATTGTTCCCCTTTCGCTGGAGGAGAATGTAACATCCCCGAAAAGTCAGATATCGTTCCATATGCAGGCGATCAAAGCAGACACCGGCAAATTAATCTCTCTTACTCACTGTGTAGGTTGTTAATTGTTCTCTCTGCTAGCTGTCGATAGAATGTGAAAATTTTCATTCCTCCCCCCCCCCCTTCCATCCAGGACGGGAGGGGAGGGGGAGAGTTGTAGCTCTAAAATGTTAACATTTGCATTTTTATTTGTTGATTTATTTAAAGGACAGCCTCTCTTACAGCAATCCATCACTCCCTGACACGCCAGATATGAATAATGTATTGTAGACTTGCGGTTACAATGTGTAATAAGTGCCAGAGACAGTGGTGAGAATGTTAAGTACGTTGCAAATGTAATATTTATCGACTCGTAGTTTATTGCTTTGGAGGTTCAATAATACTGACCACGGGACATTAATACCGCTTATCCGGATTTTTGCCAGCCAACTGCGTTATGCAGAGAGAGGAACCATCTCTCTTGCACTTCCCCCGATAAATACGGAATTTACCGCACTTCCTTATCGTGTGTCATTGGATGGGCCCATCTGTTCAAATTCTGAAGATGATGGTGGCGGAGAAGTTGGCTTTGCCACTAAGTCACTTTTGCCTGGAGTGTCAGGTGCCCAAAACTGAGAAGGATATACTGAGGTTTCTTTCTTTCTTTCTTTCTTTCTTTCTTTCTTTCTTTCTTTCTCTCTCTCTCTCTCTCTTTCTTTCTTTCTTTCTTTCTTTCTTTCTTTCTTTTCTTTCTTTTCTTTCATCTATCTATACCTACCTGTCTATCTATCTACCTATTAATCTATCATCCATTATCTATATTCATCCATCCATCCTTCCGTCTGTCTGTCTCTATTTTCAATTTCATTGTACAAATGTTGTATATTGACAATAAACATTTGATCTATCTATCTATCTATCTATCTATCTATCTATCTATCTATCTATCATCCATTATCTATCCATCCATCCATCCATTATCTTATCTATCTGTCTGTCTGTCTGTCTGTCTACCTATATAATCTATCAATCAATCAATCAATCATATTTTTAAAGGTTAGTCCCAATTTACAACAGTTAGTTTAGTGACCAAAGTTACGATGGCACTGAAAAAAGTGACTAATGACCATTTTTCCCACTTATGACCATTGCAGCATGCCCATAGTCACGCGATCAAAATTCAGACACTTGGCCACTGACTCATCGTCTCATCAAGAGACTTTGGGGTAGGACTTCTCCAGCGGAGATCAACCCCAAACAAGAGCTCATTTAAACTTCTTCTACTCAGGCCCTTAAAATTGTAGAAGTTCTAATTCACAAAATGGAGGAACAGACTAACAGAGTTGGAAGGGACCTTGGAGGTCTTCTAGTCCAACCCCCTGCTCAAGCAGGAGACCCTTGTCCATTCAGGAGAAATTGCTGACCATTGTCTTCTTAGAAGCCTCCAGTGATGGAGCCACCCACAAGTTCTGGTGGCAAGCCGTTCCCCTGATTAATTGTTCCCACTGTCAGGAAATTTCTCCTTCATTCTGAACTGGTTCTCCTTTTCAAAGAAGAGGAAATGAAGAGCTTGTACAAAAGAAATGCAGACTTCTAGGGCACAGCATGGCCCACCATCATAAAAATTCCGTTTCTCTTTCAGTCAGCATGGGGGGAAACAACCAAAAGAGGCCAACTCTCTGGGATCAGAGGCTGAAGAAGCTTCTGGGATGAGAAGCGAAACGTCTTCAAAGAAAAACTAGAAAGTCCAGTTGCCTCTTGAAAAAAAAGCACCTTTGGGACAGTCATGACCTGGAGGACTGAGAATCTCCATAGATACCTGGGATTTTGTGGAGGGACCAGGAAGGAAGGTCCTTTTGTCCAGAAGAAAGATTTTGAGTGTAAGATGGACAGTTGGTGCACGACCAGCTCCATTTTGGCGGGGGGTGGAGGGGAGGAATTGTGGCCATTGCTAAGAGAACCAAATCTTGTCGAAAGCTCCCTGCCTTTCAGTGCCAAGAGATTAATGTTAATTAGCAACTGTCGGCTCTAATTGTCACCTCATTAAAATACAGAATTATGTATTTTTTTAGTTATAAATAACCTTTCTAATTGTACTTCATGTATGCCAGTTTAATCAAATAGTACACTCGCTGGCAGATATTTGCATTAATCTAACATTGGATCTTGGGTCTTTTTAATTATTATTATTTGTTTCTCATCATCTTCCTCTTCTTCTTCCACTTCTTCCTCTTCTTCCTCATCTCCTCCTCTTCTACTTCAACTTCTTCCTCTTCCTTTTCTTCCTCCTCATCATCTTCCTCCTCCTCCTCCTCTTCTTCCACTCTTTCCTCCTCCTCATCTTCTTCCTCCTCATCTTCCTTCTCTTCCACTTCTTCCTCCTCTTCCTCTTCTTTTTCCACTTGTTCTCATCTTCTTCCTTCTCTTCTTCCACTTTTTCTTCTTCCTCCTCTTCTTCTTCCACTTCTTCCTCCTTCCTCCTCTTCTCCCACTTCTTCTTCTTCCACTTCTTCTTCGCCCTCATCTTCCTCCTCTTCTTCAACTTCTTCCTCCTCATCTTCCTCCTCTTCTTCCTCCTCCTCCTCCTCCTTCCCCCAGATTTTTGCTGCCATGTGCTGGGACTTGTTGCTGGCACTTTCCCTTTCGGCTCCTCGTCCTTTTCGATGTCTTGTGATTTCGCATTCAGCTCCACCATCCCCCCAATAGGATTTCATATGAAAATGAGGCGCCTCCTGGGACCCTTGAGTGCATCCGCGTGCCTGTCAGCTGGGCAAGATTTCTGTCCCTCAGTCGGGGGTGACAATAAGTTGATTACGACTCGAGGAGCCCAAGAAGCAGCCCAGGAAAATGTGCATGCATCACACAATGGAAAGCCGGCTTAACCCCTTTTGGAGGAGCCCCCAAGGGAGGCCTTGCATTGTCGGGCGGTGTTGTGTCGCGTCTCCTCGGCAGGGAGGAGATTTTGCAGCTTGCTAAACTTCTGAGCGGCGAACGGATTCTGGTTTTGCCACAAGCTCTGGGTTAAAGAGAGAGAAAGATTGGCAAATAGTGCTCAATTTCTGTCACCAAGCAAGACATTCTGTGAGAGAAAAAAATCACAAAACACAACTGGAGACACTAAACAAGAGCTTTATTATTAAGCTTTTGCAAAAGGGAATTCTGCTCAGAGCAGAAGACATCTTTCCCAGGAAGGCTGGGGTTTTATATACAATTTCGAATCAGTCTCTGCTCCTTTCCTGAGTTCACAATCTATCCAACTATGTAATTCCCTACGCCACACCCATTGCGTACCACCTGTTTCCTTTTCTTTGGAAACCACCCTTGTTCTCATGGCATCTTCCTGTTATGTTCTTGTTGAGTTGGTCACATGACTGTTGAGTGACTCTGGCTTCCCCATTGACTTTGCTTGTCCGAAGATGGCAGAAAGACCTCAGGACGTGGCAAACTGTCATAAGTACATGCCAGTTGCCAAGCCTCTAGATGTTGATCACATGATGGTGGAGACGCTGGTCATAAGTCACTTTTTTCAGTGTCATTGTAACTTCAAACAATCAATGCAAGTATCTTTCTGCTGTCGACTGAAGTGATGCCATGCGATACAATGGATATACCAATATGTATGCCTTCCCTGCTCCCTCTCTTTCTCTCTCTCTCTCTCTCTTTCTCTCTCTCTCTCTCTTTCTTTCTTTCTTTCTTTCTTTCTTTCTTTCTTTCTTTCTTTCTTTCTTTCTTTCTTTCTTTCTTTCTTTCTTTCTTCTTTCTCTTTCTTTCTGTCTCTCCTCTCTTTCTCTCTCTCTCTCTTCCTTGTCTCTTTCTCTTTCCCTCCTCTCTCTGTCTCAGTATCTTTCTTTCTTTCTTCTTTTTCCTTTCTCTCCCCTTTCTTCTTTTCCTCTTTCACTTTCTCTCTCTTCTTTCCCTCCAGTCTTTTCTCCTTTCTGCCTTTCTTTCCCTCCTCTTTCTCTCTTTTTCTTTCCTCTTTTTCTTTTTCTTTCTCTCATCTTTCTCTTTTCTTTCTTTTTTCTTTCCTTCCTTTTCTCTTCTCTCTCTCTCTCTCTCTCTCTTTCTTTCTCTCTCTCTTCTTTCTTTCTTTCTTTCTTTCTTTCTTCTTCTTTCTTTCTTTCTTTCTTTCTTTCTTTCTTTCTTCCTTCCTTCCTTCCTTCCTTCTCTCTCTCTCTCTCTCTCTCTCTCTCTCTCTCTCTCTCTCTCTCTCTCTCTCTCCTCTCTCTCTCTCTCTCTCTCTCTCTCTCTCTCTCTCTCTCTCTTCTTTCTCTTTCTCTCTCTCTCCCATCCCCACTTTTTCCTGGCTTTCCTGGCACACCTCCTAGATTACTTCTTCTTAAAGCAAAACACAAGCTGGGAGAGATGGAGAGCTTCAGCAAGCCCCCCACCCCTCTTTCCATGCCCAGGAGTGGTCCTGTTAAACACCCCAGCCCTCCGCACGTTTGAATCCTGAGCTGTCATCATCTCCGTCTCCGCATCCCTCCACTTAAGCCAAGAGGCCGGAGCGTCGAACACGCTCCGGCGATTCTGTTGGGAGTCCTGTATCCAAGGGGTGAAGTGTTGACAAGCACATGTCTCCCCTCTCCAAAGGCGACTTCGATTCCAAGAAGCATTATGCAAAGAGTCTACCTGGTTTAAAATTCATGCGCTGCTTTTTTCCTCCTGGGAAAAAATCTGGGCGACTCACAGCATTCTGCTTAATTTCCCCCCTTCCCAATGCAGGTCGTCCTCACGAAGGATGGCAGATCCACAGGTCCCAGGATAAGGTTATAGGATCCCATCTGGGTCGGTTACCGGGACCAAGGGTTTTTGCCTTCCCAGCTTCCGGACTCGTGCTGGAGCCCATGTTCAGGAAACTTCTCTCTAGCAGAGTGTGCGGTATTGATAGTGCCTGTTGTGTATGGCTTTTGAGATGTGGATTGGGGTGTGTTCACGGCTGGCTTTTCATTGGCTGTGGTCTCCTTGGGCCGCCCAGCCCTCGCCTTCGAAGTACTCGATAGGTTGGTGGACAATCCGCACTCAGGTTGACCGAAGAGTTGCCTCTTTCCCAGGCTTCAATCACTTCCCCGGCTGTTTTTGTGCCTGCTCGTCTGACAATCTTAGTAGCTGCAAAGTTGAATGGGTGCCCTTGTTCATTGCAGCGGGAGGCTACTGATGAGTTCGGGTCTCCTCGTCCAACTGCTCGCTTGTGTTCTTGGTTAGCTTCCTCCCCCTCTATCCTACATAGTCACAGGGGCAACCCATTGAGGGGATTCTGTAGATCAGTGGCCCCCAACCTTTTTTGTGCCACGGCCCAGTACCGGCATCACAAAATGATCCGCGCCCCGGTACCGGCATCAGCATGCATGGCAAGGCGGGCCGAGCGACCGGCCAGCCAGCCGTCCCCCGCTTCTCCCCGCCACCTTCAACTCCTCCTTTGTACCTTTGTCGATGGGCTTCGGGACGGTCGCTCGGCTCGCCTTGCCTTGGGTGGTGAAAGAATCCTCGCGCCTTAGTTTTGTTTGAAGCTGCCCCCCCTCCTTCGATGAAACTAAGGCGCGAGGATTCCTTCAGGACCCAAACGCCGCTTCCCAACCAGAAAAGCTCACCGGAAGCACTTTATCATCGAAACAAGATGGCGGCGCCCAGCAAACAGGCGGCCCGGTAGAAAATGTTCCACGGACCAGTACCGGTCCGGGGCCCGGTGGTTGGGGACCCCTGCTGTAGATGATTCCCCCCTTCCAAGTGATCTTTACAAGGCATAATTTGTCCTCATACGGTAGCCTCTGGGCGGTGTGCGATGCCCATTTGCAGATCTCAGAAACTGTGTTCTATTGTTTCCAAAATGTTTCTATTATTATTATTTTATTATTGTTATTGTTATTATTTAATCTTTAGTGAGACTCACAGTCTTTGGGGCTGGTTGGTAGCTCAACAGCTCGAGTCCTAACCAAGGACCCAGGAACTGTTCAGGTAGCATCGGAGGATATAAGCTGTTCCAAATAGGGTGGGTTTTTTTTGTAGAATCAGGGTATTCAAGTCTGATAAGTTCAGGATTTCCAGATAGCGAGGCAGCCCTTTAGGTATTGCTCCAAGGGCTCCAATTACAATTGGGATAACACATGATTTCTTTTTCCAAAGTCGTTCAACTTCAATTTGTAAGTCTCGGTACTTTGTGATTTTTTTTCTTACTGCGTGTCTATAATTCGTGCATCACCAGGTATTGCAATGTCAATGAACCAAATCCTTTTTCTTATCGATTTCTCTTCTTCTTCTTCTTCTTCTTCTTCTTCTTCTTCTTCTTCTTCTTTCTTATTATTATTATTATTATTATTATTATTATTATTATTATCATCATCAGCATTATTCATCGCACAGTCAGCCAGATGTTCAGACTGGGTTTGGCATTTTTGTCTACCTATCAATTCCTCACCAAGGACCTGGGATTGGCAAATCTGGATGTTTCATGGTATTACAGATATCGCCACAGGATGGAAGCTGTTCCAAGTAAAGCTGCCTTCTGCAGTTGACTGTTGGCAAATTTGTCAATGCCAGTGATGGTTTTCAAGTGGTGCTCTGGTTGTTTTGGGATTGCACCCAAGGCACCTATGATTATTGGTACTACCTTTGTTTGCCTTTGCCATAGTCATTCTATTTCTATTTGTAGGTCTTTGTATTTTGTGATCTTCTCCAGTTCTTCCTCTTCTCTTCTGCTGTCTTCAGGCATTGCCACTTCCACCATCCAGATATTTTTGTCTTTCTTATCGGCAACAGTTAAGTCCGGGATGTTATGTGGCAGGTGCCTTGTCTGTCTGGATTCTGAAGTCCCAGAGCAATTTAACTTCTTCATTTTCTACAACTTTTTCTATGCGATGGTCCCACCAGTTCTCAGTAACAATATAAATAGTTGGAAGGGACCTTGGAGGTCTTCTAGTCCAACCCCCTGCTCAAGCAGTTCTTGCTTACAGGCAAATGATATTTCTTGCAGATCTTCCAATGCACCATTGTTGCTGCTTTGTCATGCCGCTGCTTGTAGTCAGTTTGTGCAATCTCCTTGCAGCAGCTTACCAGGTGGTCACCTGTTTCTTCAGCTTCTTCGCATTGGCGTCCCTTACTGTCTGTTCCTGTCTTCTCAATTCTGGCTTTGTATACATTTTGTCCTTAAGGCTTGGTCTTGCGCAGCCAGAATGAATCCCTCTGTCTCTTTCTTTTAACTTTCCTGCTCTTAGCCATTGCCAGATCTTGTTATTATCTGCTTTCCCTTCTATTTTTTTTTTTTAATGTACTGTCCAGGTGATGCTTTGTCTTCCTCTGTTCTCTTCTTCGTTTGGTCTTTTTTTGTAGGCCAGTTTGGTCTCTCTGGTACTCAGCAAGCCTTCCTGGCATATTAACTCCAGTGCATCTTCTTCATTGTCCTTCAGATTATTATTATTATTATTACGTTATGCGCCAGATGGAGGCTGAATCTACGGGGGAAGACGAGCTAGAACTAGAGCCAACAGAAATCAAGGGGGCAGCTTGGTTGACTTTGGAGAAGAATGGGGAAGGGCAAACCCAGTCAGGCCTGTATGCAGGGAGGAACAGGGGCAAGATGACCAAGGGAGGCTAAGCAATGAACATGAGAGACAGAGCTCAGGCGATGGGCAGACTGCTCCCTCCTGATCCCTGAGTTTGGAGAGCGGAGAGAAGGCGAGAACAGCGCAGACTGACCCGACTACTTTCCTGCTAGATACATATACATAAAGTACTTTCCTGCTAGATACATATATAATTCTCCTTCTCCCTCTCCCCGCACTTCTCTCTTTCTCTTTTTCAAAGTCAATAAATTGAAACAGCAACCTCAATAAAGAAAATAAAAATCCTTTTTTCCCCTCCTCCGAGGCTTTCTTTAAAAGTGATTAAAAAGAAGGAGAAGATCGGCTTTTCAAATGCTCTAATGCTATTGTGCTTTTTTTTAACTTTTCATTTTTGCCTCGTCTGCGACTATTTAAATCATCTTCGGCTATTTAAAATGAAAATTGGGTTTTATTGAAACATTTCAATTTTGATTATGATTTTTTTTTTTCAATAAAGATGTTGCCATCTCGCTGAACGAAATCACTGGAACAAAATGAGGAGAAAAAAGTTTGGAAGAAATATATAATAATCTCGGCACCCTGCAGATTTGATTAAAGGCACAGCAGACAGAATACGGGCCTATTTCTGTATAAAGTGTGTGTGTGTATGTGTGTCTCTCTCTCTCTCTCTCTCTCTCTCTCTCACACACACACACACACACACACACACACACACAGAGAGAGCCCATGTGCTGTCTTGGATCGACAGGGTGTGAAAAGCACGACTTGTCAGAAATGACCTTTGCACCAAACTCTCTTTCCGGCAATTTTCTATCAGAATGAATTCTACGCATTTTTCACGTTGCTCAGACTTTGGCATCTGGGTTTTGTCGCAAGCTTCCTTTCTTTGTCAAAGGTGGGGTTCTTTTTTTTCCCCAAGCAAAGAATTTGCCCCCCTCCCAGCCCCAGTTGCATTACACCCACACTGGCAGCATTTTTTTACAGCTACGCAGGTGCTTTTCGGTCTCACCTGGCCCTCCTCATCTTGCAAGGAAATCGATTTAGCTGGAGAAAAAAAACCTGATTTGAAACCCTGGGGTGTTTTCACACCCTATTGATCCAAGAGAACACAGTGTGTGTGTGTGTGTGAGAGAGAGAGAGAGAGAGACAGACAGACAGACAGACAGACAGACAGACAGACAGACAGACAGACAGACACGCTCCGAAGGCCCTGCACATAAATTCAGACCACCATATTAGATGTGTTCCCTGCTGATTGGGCCACAGTCCCCCATCCGGCTTTCCTGCCTAAGGCAGGACTAGAACTCACCGTCTCCTGGTGATTGGGCCAAATCACCCAGCTGGCTTTCATGCCTAAGGCGGGACTAGAACTCACCGTCTCCTGGTGATTGGCCCAAATCACCCAGCTGGCTTTCATGCCTAAGGCGGGACTAGAACTCACCGTCTCCTGGTGATTGGCCCAAATTCTCCCAGCTGGCTTTCATGCCTAAGGCCAGACTAGAACTCACTGTCTCCTGGTGATTGGCCCCAAATCACCCAGCTGGCTTTCATGCCTAAAGCAGGACTAGAACTCACTGTCTCCCTGGTGATTGGCCCAAAGTCACCCAGCCATCCTTCAAGCCTAAGACAGGACTAGAACTCTCTGTCTCCTGGTGATTGGCCTCAAATCACCCAGCTAGCTTTCATGCCTAAGACAGGACTAGAACTCACTGTCTCCTGGTGATTGGCCCAAATTCTCCCAGCTGGCTTTCATGGCTAAGGCAGGACTAGAACTCACTGTCTCCTGGTGATTGGCTCCAAATCACCCAGCTGGCTTTCATGGCTAAGGCAGGACTAGAACTCACCATCTCCTGGTGATTGGCTCCAAATCACCCAGCTGGCTTTCATGCCTAAAGCAGGACTAGAACTCACCGTCTCCTGGTGATTGGCCTCAAATCACCCAGCTGGCTTTCATGCCTAAAGCAGGACTAGAACTCACCGTCTCCTGGTGATTGGCCCCAAATCACCCAGCTGGCTTTCATGCCTAAAGCAGGACTAGAACTCACCGTCTCCTGGTGATTGGCCCCAAATCACCCAGCTGGCTTTCATGCCTAAAGCAGGACTAGAACTCACCGTCTCCTGGTGATTGGCTCCAAATCACCCAGCTGGCTTTCATGCCTAAAGCAGGACTAGAACTCACCGTCTCCTGGTGATTGGCCTCAAATCACCCAGCTGGCTTTCATGCCTAAAGCAGGACTAGAACTCACCGTCTCCTGGTGATTGGCCCCAAATCACCCAGCTGGCTTTCATGCCTAAAGCAGGACTAGAACTCACCGTCTCCTGGTGATTGGCTCCAAATCACCCAGCTGGCTTTCATGCCTAAAGCAGGACTAGAACTCACCGTCTCCTGGTGATTGGCCCAAATTCTCCCAGCTGGCTTTCATGGCTAAGGCAGGACTAGAACTCACCATCTCCTGATTATTCTCTGCATTTCTCTGCACTTTTTCTAGAGTCTCAACATCTTTTTGTACATCGTGGCCACCAAACCTGGGTGCAACATTCCAAGTCTGATCTTACCCAGGCATTATAAAGTACTAGCATTTCACATGATCTTAATACTGCCATCTATTAATGCAGCCTAGGGACTGCAAAGCAGGTCCAAAATGTATAAGCTGCTCCATTTATTTGCAAAGCAATTGACCTCTCATATCTCTCTATATAAAAGCAAAATACTCCTTACGCATCATCACAAAATCTCCAGAACTGCAAAGCCTACAAACTTGAAATTTGGCATGTATGTTCCTCTTGCCTTCTAGGTGCTCAGTAAGAAAGGGTTTTTCAAAATGAACATCAGAGCATTAGTATTTACTATGTCCTGCCTTAATATTATTATTATTAAACAGGCTCTGATGCTAAGGAGTTCTACTCCCTTCCCCACCTGAAAAGAAATCTGCTCCAAATGCAAAACACAAGCACAGGAGAGGAGTTTCAGTTTCACAGCAGCACCAAGCAGCTTTAGTACAGAACAGTTGAGCTAGGTCACGCCCAGGCTCCTTGCTGTCTCCTTCTTGCTCCCACAGCAAATACTCTTTCACTTGCCAAACAGCCCTCAGCTCCCTCACACACTGACAGGATGCCAGCCAGATGAATACCAATGGATGCTGGGAGGCAGAGGCAGAATTTTATTTTCCTTATTTCCCTCCCCCAAAACTCAACCACAACAATACATGAGCACATAGTAGATACAAACTCAATGTAAACTGCTCCAAACTCAATTGCAGGAAATACAATCACTACAGCAACTAGAGCGGTCAATGCCTGGAATGCACTACCTGACTGTGTGGTCTCTTCCCCAAACCTCCAAAACTGTAACCTTAGACTGTCTACTGTTGACCTCACTCCTTTCCTAAGAGGTCTTTAAGGGGTGTGCATAAGTGCACCAACGTGCTACCATCCCTGTCCTAATGTTGCCTTTTATTCTTATCCATTTCATGTATTAATGATCGTGTTTATATTTATATCTGTTATTTAATACATGCTAGACAAATAAATAAATAAATAAACTAAGCCCGACCACATAGTTTTGTAGCGAAGCACGGGTATCGAGCTAGTATTGCATATATGAAAGAAAAAATAGTTAGCAGGTTAAAACAACCACAAAGTTAAAATTTCAAGGCACTCTGTTAAACAGCCCGTTATTGTCATTTACTTGTAGAAAGTCTACAACCGTTTCTTACTACTGATCACCCCTGTCATTATCTCTGATCCATCTAGGATCAAACACACACACACACACACACACACACACACACACCGTTTGTCTCTTAATAGTGAAACCTTCCCTTTGCTTTTCAATTGGGAACTTTCCCAACAATTCCTCTTTTGCTGACTTCAGTTATTGCAAATAATACTTCCAGAGCACGCCAGCCACATCTTCTGAACTACAGAAATTTAAGCGTGGGGAACGACGGGGCCTATTGCAGAATCCTTTACATATATATTACTTGTAATTTATATCCTTGGGGATGAATCTTGCCTGCAGAGTTAACTACGATTGAGCAATCGCTCTTCGGCTGCATCCATATTGAATCAACGTCTTGTGATTGATCACTATTTGTTCTAGTTTGCTGTTCCTTTCCACTAAAACGTACTTGTCTGGTCCATCTTTCAGCCAGCTTTTAGCAGAAGTTTACCGAGATTATTTGCAATCCGTTTCCCCCCACACACACACCCCAAGATTCAAAACCATCCTTCATTGTGTCCCAAATGAAATTCCTTGGGGGAGGTTGGGTATCATGCTTGTTGGAGTCTGATTCTGAGGAGGGGATTGAGCAGCTGACAAGGAGTGGGAGTGTGGCTCCGGTGGCTGTGGAAGAAACGGGGGAAGGACACAGTCCAGCTGGGCATTCAGAGGAAGACCCAGGGCCACCCCTTCTGCATCCTAGGGAACGCAGGGAGGAACGGATAAGGGAGCAATGTGGCTTACGGGAGAGAAAAGGGTCCTGATCTCTTCCATTAGTTGCAGCTGGGAGAACAGGATATAAGTGGGGTGTTTGCACACAACACCTTGCTGGAAGCAAAGCGAGCATTATCTTTTGTCGAGGCTTAACTGGGTTTTGGCGTTGTCCCAACTGTGTGTGCTTCATTATATGTTCGAAGCCTGCAATTTATTATCCTGGCTTGTCGTGCATGGTTTGTGTTGTTGTTTTTATTTCTACTTTACTGTACTTTGGGTTCGGACTGCTTTTCTTCTCTTTGTAGACTGTTTTTGGAAGAGTTTCATCTCCACCCAAGGATAACTGGACATTGGGGGCCAAGTTGGAGGCATTAAAGGGACTTTACCTATTTTTGTGACTTTGTTATTTTTGTGCCATGCTCCTTTGGGTCATCACGTTGTCTCATGACCCAACTAGGTAGCGTCATCAGTGCTGGAAGGGTGAGGGGTTTGTGTAGAGGAAGAATAAAGGAAGAAGAGAAGAACGAGAATGATTGTGGGGTCTTTGATGCTCTCTGACCTTAGTTGATTCACGGAATTGGAAGGGAGTCGGGTCCCTAGTCCAACCCCCCCTACTCAAGTACAAAAAAACACTACACTACCACACTACAAAAAAGGAAGTTGAGACTTTGGGAAAAAAATGTGCAGAGAAGAGCAACTAAGATGATCAAAGGCCTGGAGACTAAAACATATAAAGAACGGCTGCAGGATTTGGGTTTGGCTAGTCCAAGGAAAAGAAGAATTAGGGGAGACAGGATAGCAATAGTTCAGTATTTGAGGGGCTGCCACTAAGAAGAGGGGTTCACATTATTTTCCAAAGCCCTAGAGGGCAGGACAAGAAACAATGGATGGAAATTAAGGAGAGAAGCAACCTGGAATTAAGGAGAAACATCCTAACAGTGAGGACAATTCACCAGTGGAACTGCTTGCCACCAGAAGTCGTGGGTGCTTCATCACTGGAGGTTTTTAAGAAGATCCTGGACAGTCACTTGATTCAAATGGCATAGGTTCTGCTGCTGGAGCAGGGGGCTGGACTAGAAGACCTCCAAGGTCCCTTCCAAGCTCTATTCTATTCTAAATATTCTATTCAATTATTCAGCAGCCCGTCTCCATCTTTCGGCTTCTGGAGTTCCCGAACTGGCTTAACAAATCGCATTTGGCCCAGAGTTTTTAAATCTCCGCTTGGCTTCCCTCCCGGTCCGAAAGCGTTGGGTCATACGCAGGGTTTTTCTCTCATTGATGTATGTTTCTGTCCGGATGGCTTGGAAGATTAACGAGCGGGAGGTAGATAAATAGAAAGAGCGCAGAAGGGTTGGGGTGGCACAGAGTGTTTCTTCCCATCTGAATAATCCAAAGCCAAAGGCGGCTTGAATGATTGATGCCAAAAGCGCACTCGGTAACGCAACCCAGTTAAACTGGAATGGATGCCCGTCCAGCAGGGCCCAGAGACCTCCAAAGTGCATGTTAATCAGCAGAAAGAGAGGCTTACCGTGTGACTTCAGTCCTGGGGGATTTACAAATCAAGCTTGTTTGGGGAACACAGGGGGTGCAGGGAGGCATAAATGCATCCCGTAGATTTGGCTTGGACGTTTTCCTCTCGACGTGCTTCTCCACCACTACTTTCCAAGCGCCGTTTGAGTTAAAAGAATGGCCAAATGAGTTACGTCTCACCAAGGAAGGCCCTGCTATTTCTACGCAGGACGTAACCTGAAGCCAGGTTGGCCGAAGGCTATAAGACAAGGAATGATCCAGAATAACTGAGTTGGAAAAGGACCTTGGAGATCTTCTAGTCCAACCCCCTACTCGAACAGGAGACCATAGCACCATTCCAGATTAATGGTTGTCCAGTCTCTTCTTAAAAGCCTCCAGTGATGGAATATCAATAATTGCTGAAGGCAATTTCTGTTCCACTGATTAACAGAATAAGAGAGTTGGAAGGGCCCTTTTTCAAGTGCTGTTGTAACTTTGGTCTTCAATGAATGATTACAAGTCAAGGATTACCTGTATGTTGGAGAGTCCTTCTTCTTCTTCTTCTTCTTCTTCTTCTTCTTCTTCTTCTTCTTCTTCTTCTTCTTCTTCTTCTTCTTCTTCTTCTTCTTCTTCTTCTTCTTCTTCTTCTTCTTCTTCTTCTTCTTCTTCTTCTTCTTCTTCTTCTTCTTCTTCTTCTTCTTCTTCTTCTTCTTCTCCTCCTCCTCCTCCTCCTCCTCCTCCTCCTCCTCCTCCTCCTCCTCCTCCTCCTCCTCCTCCTCCTCCTCCTCCTTCCTCCCCTTCCCCTCTTTCTTCTTCTTCTTCTTCTTCTTCTTCTTCTTCTTCTTCTTCTTCTTCTTCTTCTTCTTCTTCTTCTTCTTCTTCTTCTTCTTCTTCTTCTTCTTCTTCTTCTTCTTCTTCTTCTTCTTCTTCTTCTTCTTCTTCTTCTTCTTCTTCTCTTCCTCCTCCTCCTCCTCCTCCTCCTCCTCCTCCTCCTCCTCCTCCTCCTCCTCCTCCTCCTCCTCCTCCTTCTTCTCTCCTTATCCTTCACCTCCTCCTCTTCTACTTCTTCTTCCTCCTCCTCCCCCTCTCCCTCCTTCCTCTTCCTCTTCCTGTTTGTCTTCGTCTTCCATATCTGTCATTGGTCATTGGCCATCCTATTTTATCAATAGTCGCAGAAAAATGTAGTGCTGAGTTTTGTTCAAACCAGTCCCTTAGATTTTGAAGCCACAATGTTCTTCTTCTGCCTGGACTTTTGTTTGCCTTCAATCTTTCCCTGGAGGATTAAGTGAAGGATGCCGTATTTTTCCAGATGTCGCGTCCCATATCCTAAATATTCTAACTTTTGCTTTTTTTGATGGCTTTGATTATTTCCCTTGGCTTTCCCAGGTGGCTTATCACCTCCTCATTTCTGATTTTGTCAAGCCAACTTATGCATAACAACCGTCTGTAAATCCACATTTCAGATGCTTCCGGTGGCTTCAAGTGGCTTTCTGTCAGAGACCAACTCTCCACTCCATAGAGATGTCTCTTGGGGGGCCAGTAAATGGGTCAGACAAAGGAGAAGAGGAGGTTTGGTCCTGCGTAGTAGAAGACATAGACTGCTAGGAGCTCTCCACAGTTGGCATGGAGAACATCATGAAGAACAGAGTTGGAAGGGACCTCCGAGGTCATGTAGTCCAACCCCCTGTTCAAGCAGGAGACCTGATATCATTGCAGACAAATGGATGTCCAATCTCTTCTTAAAAGCCTCCCGTGATGGAGCACCCACAACTTCTGGTGGCAAGCTGTTCCACTGGTTAATTGTTCTCCCTGTTAGGAAGTTTCTCCTTAATTCCAGGTTGCTTCTGTTCCTGATTAGTTTCCATCCATGGGGATGCTGGCAGATAGCAAACCCTGATTTGTAGCTAATAACTTGAGACTCACCCATGCTTGGGTCTTTGCCAAAGGTCAGGAAGAACCAGTTGTAGAGCAGACTCTGGATTTGAACCCTGAATAGACACCAGACTTTAAATCCTGGATTTGCTTCCTCACAGGATATCTATACACTTGCCATCTTTCTTGGCTCTGTAGTGCACTGTCCCATTCAAACAATCTTGGCACCGTTCTGAGTTGAATATTTTCTGCTGCTTATCTGAATTAATGCAGTCCTTCAGGAGGGGATAGTGCAATCGAAACTCTAGGGTTGTTGGTGCTCACTGACCTTGGTTGGTTTCTTGCAGACGTTTCATGACCCAACTAGGTAACATCATCAGTGCAAGAAGGGGGGGAGAGGAGGACTATGGGGTCTTTGGTGCTCTCTGAGCTTGGTTGTTTTCTTGGAGATGTTTCATGATCCAACTAGGTAACATCATCAGTGCTAGAAGGGAGTGAGGTTTGCCCTCTGTTGATATACAAGTGTTAGTAGGAAATGTTCTTAGTGGTTCCTTGATGGGGCTGCAATTTACTATTAGCTTGCTTGTTTGAGTTGATTGGATATCATTTACTTTTTTGGTTGTTGATTGAGTACAGTTAATCTCTGCTATCTGGGTGTTGTGTGCTGGCCAGGAGGCATTTGGCTCTTGTTGTTTCCTTTTCTTTTAGCTTTTTGATTGTCTCTTTTGAATGGTATGTAAATGTTGTTTATCTCTCTGTGCCCGTTGATGGCTGGCTTGTCAGAGGGCCAGGCTTCCTGTGTTTTGAAGCTCTGCCTGGTTTTTTTTATATGTGTCATCTGTCTGGGTTGGTGAGGCTGTGTGTATGTCCATCCCTGTGACTGCAGATCATATTGGAGGCAGCTCCAATCTTCTCAGCAGCCGGCACATTTTATTTCAAGCCTTTCCATCCAACGTTATAAAATTTAAACATTTAAATGTTGGGAAAGTGTGCAAGCCCGTAAGAGGACAAATTTGACCATTATGTCTAGCCTGTCAGAAGTTACTACAACCACACCATAATTGATAGAATCCTAGGGGTGGAAGGGACCTTGGAGGTCTTCTAGTCCAGCCCTTTGCCATCCAAGCTTTTGTGAGGTCCTCTTCTTTTTATAATACAGCGGTCCTCAAGGAAGTGTCATTGCTATCCTATCAGAGTTAGTTCCTCTACACCTGCCTTAAAACAGTAACTGTGAGAGGGACTTAGTGGGCATAACTTAATTATGAGCCAGCCATGTGCAGCAGCAGCCAAAAAAAGCCAATACAGTCCTTGGTTGTATAAACAGAAGCATAGAATCAAAATCACGTGACGTATTAATAATGCTTTATAAAGCCTTAGTAGCAGTGGTGGGGTTCAAATTTTTTTACTACTGGTTCTGTGGGCGTGGCTTGGTGGGTGTGGCTTGGCTTGGTGGGCGTGGCTTGGTGGGCGTGGCAGGGGAAGGATACTGTAAAATTTCCAGGGGGAAGGTTACTGCAAAATCCCCATTCCCTCCCCACCCTACTCACCTGTGTCAGGTTTCCAAGTGATGAAATCCATTTAAAAAGAAAAGAGCAAAATCCCATCTTCCAAAACAAATTTCTTTTATTTAGGAAAGCATCAAATTGGCAAAGTCTGTTGTCATTCCGGATCTGACACAACCCGGAATTACCCCCAATATTAAAAGTTAGAAACAGCCCCCAAAAGTCACATTCCCCAATAGAAGTAAATCAAGGTTTGCCTGATGTCATCAATCTCCACCTCCGGGTCTCAGCAGGGTCAGCTTTCGTTCCCACGGGAAGAAGAACCACCTAGCCTCAACAACTCTCTCTATCTCCACTCCTCCCACCTTAAAAATGTGGCAAACCCGAAACCCTTTCCCCCCATAACCAGCAAGAAAAGGAATATATAATAAGGCTAAATAAAATGGCTACGCAGATGTCAAGTTCGGGCTTGACAACCTGCTTTCCAGCTCCGTTCTCCTGGGCAGGGCAACCAAAGGAGACCCAGGCAATCAGCTGGGACTCAATGGGAGGCAGAGAAGAGATGGGGGCCAGTCAGATGTGGGATTGGCCGGTTCTCCGAACCACTCAAAATTCCCGCTACCAGTTCTCCAGAACTGGTCAGAACCTGCTGAAGACCACCTCTGCTTAGTAGGGCCACACCTGGACTACTACATCCAGTTTTGGTCACCAGATTATAAAAAAAAAAGATGTTGAGACTTTGGAAAAAGTGTTAAGAAGAACAACTAGGATGGAGAACTTCTAATTGGGAGGAAGGTCTACTCCATCTTGCTTTTTACCCCCAAGGGTGGTCTTTTTTTTTGACCACCATACTTGGTTTCTGCTGTTCTCCAAGGAGATCCCAAACTCTGATCAGGAGACCAGACACGGTTACCGGCAACACAAATATCACTTTGCGAATCCTTCTCTTTGGGTGCAAAAAAAAAAAAAAAAAAGCTTCATGCTTCCAGCAGAGCAAATGGACAGTTTTCCCTTTAAATGTTTGGAATAAAGGTGGGGTGGGAGGAAACTGACTTTTTGTGCCGTTAAAAGAGCGCTCTGTCTGTGGCTCGAGGCAAAACCTCCTGACAAGCCACGATTAGCCACTAAATAATAGCCCAAAGGAGCCTTTCCCCCTATCTGATCAAACTAGCCTTGCTTTCTGGCATAGAGAGGTGCCTCGGTGTCAAATGAACCGATTTCCAATGCCGGCTCTTTTAGCTAATCTTTCCCGTATTTGCTGCTCCTGTTATCTGTCCAAATCTTTTAATTTTCCCTGATAGCCGCAATGCTGTAAAACTTAGATAAAACTTAGCGGAGGATGTTTTTTTAGGCGGATTTGTTCCCCCACATGCAGACATGGCTGGATTTTTTTTTTAAACTGGAGGTTTCTTCTTCTTCTTCTTCTTCTTCTTCTTCTTCTTCTTCTTCTTCTTCTTCTTCTTCTTCTTCTTCTTCTTCTTCTTCTTCTTCTTCTTCTTCTTCTTCTTCTTCTTCTTCTTCTTCTTCTTTTTCCTCCTCCTCTTCCTCTCCTCCTCCTCCTCCTCCTCCCTTCCCCTTCCCCTTTCTTTTTCTTCTTTCTTCTTCTTCTTCTCTTCTTCTTCTTCTTCTTCTTCTTCTTCTTCTTCTTCTTCTTCTTCTTCTTCTTCTTCTTCTTCTTCTTCTTCTTCTTCTTCTTTCTTTCTTCTTCTTCCTCTTCTCCTCCTCCTCCTCCTCCTCCTCCTCCTCCTCCTCCTTCCTCTCCTCCTCCTCCTCCTCCTTCCTCCTCCTCCTCCTCTTCCTCCTCCTCCTCCTCTTCCTCCTCCTCCTTCCTCCTCTTCTTCTCCTCCTCCTCCTCCTCCTCCTCCTCCTCCTCCTCCTCCTCCTCCTCCTCCTCCTCCCTCCTCCTCCTCCTCCTCCTTTCTACACCACATCTAGGCTTATTGGAAGCACACCCCTGCAGGACTAGCAAGATGGGAAATTGAAGGAAATTGGAAGTGGACCACAGAGTATGTTTGCCAGTTCAGGAAGCCAAGTAGCAATAGAATAACCTTAGAATTGGAAGGGAACTTGGAGGTCTTCTAGTCCAACCCCCCCTGCTCAGGCAGGAAACCCTAATACCATTTCAGACAAGTGGCTGTCCAGTCCCTTCTTAAAGGCCTCCAGTGATGCAGCAGCCACAACTTCTGGAGGCAGGTTGTTCCACTGGTGAACTGTTTTCACTGTCAGGAAATTTCTCCTAAGTTCTAGGTTAAGAACAGCTTACCTCCAGAAATCATGAGTGCCTCCATCGCTGGAGGTTTTAAAGAAAGGTTCTCCTGCTTGAGCAGGGGGCTGGACTAGAAGATCTCCAAGGTCCCTTCCAGCTCTGTTCTATTCTATTCCATTCCATTCCAAGTTGCTTCTCTCCTTGATTAGTTTCCATTTGTTGCTTCTTGTCCTGCTTTCAGGTGCTTTAGAGCCGAGGTCGCCAACTTTTTGGACCTCAGGGACCCCCAAACTCATAATTTTAAATCCCGCAGACCAGAGATCCTGGGAAAATCCCCCAAAGTCTGCAAGGAAAATTCCCACCCCGTTTTCCTACCAATCGATCATTCTTTATTTGGGATTGCAGGATACCGTCTCCAGCTCCGTTCTCGGGGAGGAGGGGAGAGACTTTGGCTTCATGCAAGGAAAGCAGCAGAAGCCGCAGAAGTCTTTCTTTCTCCCCCCAAACTCTCCAGAAATGAGTCGGTGAGACATGTTGCGCTGGCGCAGCCTCTTGGAGCAGGAGGCCTTGCAGGGTCCCAAAGACTCATTTCTGGTGGAGTTTGGGGGGTTGGGGGGAGAAAGAAAGACTTTTGCTGCTTTTGACCCCCATCTTCTTTGTGGCTACCCCTGAGATATTGGAACATTGCTATCATGTCTCCCCTAGTTCTTCTTTTCATAGGACTAGACATACCCAGTTGGCGCAGTCTTTCTTCATATGTTTGAGCATCCAGTCCCCTAATCCTCTTTTTTTGCTCTTCTCTGCACTCTTTCTGGAGTCTCAACATCTTTTTTTTTACACTTTAGTGACCAAAACTGGATGCGGTATTCCAAGTGCGCTCTTACCCCCAGGCATTCTAAACATTTAATACTAGCCGTATTTGTGACAGCATGTTTCTTCCTAGCCCATCTGGAGGTCGTGCTTAATGATTAATGAGTGGTTTTTGTTTGGGGGGGTCTGGGTGAGATTTAATTGCATCTTTGGAAAAAAAAAAAAAACCCAGCAAATCTCTCAGGACTCCATTTGAGACCATCACGTTCTACAGTTTAGGCCTAAATAGTTCTCAAAAGGATTCGAATGAGCTCATGATGGTCCATGGGCCAATTTAATATTTGGGAAATTCTTTAAGAGGGTGCCAAACAGTTAGTGAAAAATGACCTGCATCAGGAGGTGCTTTTTTTCAATAGGCCCTTGGACTTCCTTGCCACAGTTCTTACATGAATCACTGCAGTTGTTCAGTTAGCGACATGGTTGTTAAATGAATCCAGCTATTGTGGCCCTCCAGCAGCCAGGGGAGCTGTCGGCAGACTCAGACAGTGAGGAGGTTGGGGAGGAAACTGGGCCAGTCCTGGAGTCTGAGGAAGGCTTTGATGGATGCTCTGCGTTGGAGGCAGAGATGGGGCTAGGGTTGTCCAACAGTTACCAGCTGCCTTTGGCGTCAGAGATCAGTGGGGAAGAAGAACAGTGGGAGCCTGTTCCCAGTGTGCGCATGCACAGAGCTGCCAGGAGAAGTGAACAGTTAAGGAACAAGGGTGTAAAGGCTCAGGTGGACAGTGAACGGCCCCTCCCATAGGGAATAAAGAGGAGCGAAAGGGAAGTGGGATTTACAGGAGAAAATTAGTTCAATTCATTAGGGTGAAGATCTGTTCCTGACTTCTTGCCAAGTCATTGTTACTACAGTGTGGCATTTGGAAGCTATCGGCCTGGCAACTCTCCAAGCCGGATAAAGGTCTGTCGTTTTGAAATCTCATGAAAAACTGTTGGCCGGGACTTTGCTGGAGAGGAATGTAGTTTAACCCAAATAAAAAGAGGTTTTTACCAAGACGAGGAGTCGGCTTTGTGACCCTAGGAAGCTTCGATCAGAACACCGGCTTCCCTTTGCTTGTCAAAAGGTCGCAAAGGGGGAAACCACACGATCCCAGGGATGCCGCAACCATCATAAATACGAGTCCGTTGCCAAGCTTGGAGAACATTGTGAATGACAGAGTTGGAAGGGACCTTGGAGGTCTTCTAGTCGAACCCCTGGCTCAAGCAAGAGACCTGAGAGAGAATAACCAAGTGGGAAGGGGTGGGATTCAACCGGTGTTACTAACCTGGTTTGGTGATTACGTTTTGCTGTGCATGCGTGTAAAAAAACCTTTAGCTCAGGGTGTCCAACCTTGGCAGCTTTAAGACTTGGGACTTCAACTCCCAGAATTCCTCAGCCAGGGCTGAGGAATTCTGGGAGTTGAAGTCCACAAGTCTTAAAGTTGCCAAGGTTGGACACCCTGCTTTAGCTAAAAAGCACTGCTCGTGGGTGCGCAGCGTTGAAAAAAACACATTTTTCCTGCTTTTTCAACTCAGCTGTGCTGCCCAAAGCAGCTGAGGTTGAAAAAAGCAGGAAATAAAGGACAGATAAGAACCCGGCAGGCAGGTGGGCCAAACAGCAGCAGACATAGAACCGGGTTCTGTGTCTGCTGCTCTTCAGAGCTACCGGCTCTGTAGAACCGGCAGAACCGGTAGCGTCCCATCCCTGCTTGGAGGCCCTCTAGTCTAACCCTGGCTCAAGCCAGGGGACCCTGGACAGAAGGACAAGAATTGGAAGGGGCCTTGGAGGTCTTCTAGTCCAGCCCCCTTACTCAAGCAGAAGTGTCCCTCTCCCATTTCAGACAACTAACCGTCCGGTCTCTTTCTAAAAAATACTCCCAGCGGTGGAGCACCCGCCACTTCTGTTGGCCAGCTGTCCCGCTGGCTAATTGTTCTCAACACCAGGGGGGGGAAACGAAACCGTGATAACCTTCCCGTCTTCTCCTCTTCCTCCTCCTCCTCCTCTTCCTCCTTCTCTTCTCCAGGTACGAGCCTTCTCTCCTGGACCTGGTGGCGGCCATGAGCCCGAGGCAGGAAGGTCACCATGGCTTCCCCAGAGGGATCCAGCCCCCGAGTAGGACCTGCAGGAAACCCCACGGCGGGTGGAGATCCCCCGAGGCCAGAGCAACGGGCTGGCGGATTTGGAAGAGAGCCGGATTTTGGAGGACATCTTTTTCATTTGAGGGTCTCGGGAGGCGGGGAGGGGGACAGGGCGCTCCCCCAGGACTACTCCTTCTTTTTTAAAAAAAATTCCTTCCTCTTTTCTCGTCCGGGTGTGTCGACGTGTTCAGGATCCTCGCTTTTAAATTATTTGTCTTGACCGACGATTGTCTCCTCTCTCTCTCTCTCTCCCCCCTTAGAAGAACCGAAGGACGGTAGCTCCCTTCTCCACCCCCCCCCCCTCAATGATAGAGACGAACTGCATGGAGTGTTAGTGGAAACTTTTCCGGTGGGGGGGGGGGTGTCTCTTCCGGGACTTCACGGCTGAAGGGGCCGGAAAAATCACGTCGTTGTGCAAAAGGATGGCTGTTCCCTTTATTGAGTTTGGGATTTTTTTTAGTGGTGGAAACCGTTTTCCGGGGCTTCTTCCCCTCTCGCTCCTCTCCCTCTTTACTCCGTTCCTTCCTTCCCTTTTTCTCTTTCTCCTCTCTCCTTGTCCCCTCCTTTTCTCCCTTTCTCTCCTTCCTCCTTCTCTTTCTCCCTCTCCTTCCTTCTCTCTCCCTCTCCCCTCTTTCCCTCTCCCTCCAACACTCTCTCCTTTTCCCACTCCCTCTCTCTTCCTCCCTCTCCCCCTCTCCCCTTCCTCCTTCTCCTTCCTCCCCTCTCCCTCTCTCTTTCCTTCTCCTTCCTTCTCTCTCCTTCTCTCTCCCTCTCATTCCAATTCTCTCTTTCTACTCTCTCTCCTTTTCCCAGTCCTCTTCCCTTCCCTCCTTCCTTTCCTCCCTCTCTCCCTCTCCCTCTCTCTTCCTCCCTCTTCCTCCCTCCTCCTCTCTCCCTCTTTCCCTCTCCTTCCTTCTCTCCCTCTCCCCCTTTTCCCTCTCCCTCCAACACCCTCTCCTTTTCCCTCTCTCTTCCTCCCTCTCCCCCCTCCCCTTCCTCCTTCTCCTTCCTCCCCTCTCCCTCTCTCTTTCCTTCTCCTTCCTTCTCTCTCCCTCTCCCTCCTTCCCTCTCCCTCCAATTCTCTCTTTCTACTCTCTCTCCTTTTCCCACTCTTCCCTCCCCTCCTTCCTTCCCTCCCTCTCTCCCTCTTCCTCTCTCTTCCTCTCTCCCTCTTTCCCTCTCCTTCCTTTTCTCTCCTTATCTCTCCCTCTCATTCCCTCTCCCTCCAATTCTCTCTTCTACTCTCTCTCCTTTTCCCACTCCTCTTCCCTTCCCTCCTTCCTTTCCTCCCTCTCTCCCTCTTCCTCTCTCTTCCTCCCTCTTCCTCCCTCCTCCTCTCTCCCTCTTTCCCTCTCCTTCCTTCTCTCTCCCTCTCCCCCTCTTTCCCTCTCCCTCCAACACCCTCTCCTTTTCCTTCTCTCTTCCTCCCTCTCCCCCTCTCCCTTCCTCCTTCTCCTTCCTCCCCTCTCCCTTTCCTTCTCCTTCCTTCTCTCTCCCTCTCCCTCTCCTTCCCTCTCCCTCCAATTCTCTTTCTACTCTCTCTCCTTTTCCCACTCCTCTTCCCTTCCCTCCTTCCTTTCCTCCCTCTCTCCCCCTCTT
This sequence comes from Notechis scutatus, assembly GCF_049901735.1. Taxonomy (NCBI): domain Eukaryota; kingdom Metazoa; phylum Chordata; class Lepidosauria; order Squamata; family Elapidae; genus Notechis; species Notechis scutatus. Next base: position 264,930,121 of record NC_142010.1, on the reverse strand, counting down.
CCTCCCTCCTCCTCTCTCTCCTCTTTCCCTCTCCTTCCTTTTCTCTCCTCCTCCCTCGCCATCTCTTTCCCTCTCCCTCCAACTCTCCCCCTTTTCTTCTCTCCTTTTCCCTCTCCTCTTCCCTTCCTTTCCTCCCTCTCCCTCTCTCCTTCTCTCTCTCTCTCTCTCTTTCTCTCTGTATCAGAAATCCAAGGCCATTCCAGCAGTATAATTTTCCTTTTGCAAAGCAGCCTCTTGAAAGGGAAAGCGCGGTGCTTTTCCCAACCATACATTCCTGGGAATGACGGACCCATTTCCCTGATCTTTGGTAAGCAGGTAACTTTAAAGCTGCTCTCTGCACTTCAGTGATTTACTTCCCAGTTAATGACCCTTTGATGGAAAGGGGCCTCTTGAAAGAAAATAAATAAACGCAGGGTGCATTTGGATATAGTCTGTCTGAAATACCATTCTCCCCTTCCTTTGATCTGCTTAACTCTCTTAAATAAAAAAAAATGAGCATCTCCTCCATCGGAGCCGCTCCGTTCCCCGGTCCAGAGAGAAAGCACCGGACTTGGCTGGGAGAAATTAATTCACTCCGTGTTTCCATGGGTCGAAAGGCTTCCTTCCCTCCTGCAATCTCTGGCCTTGATGTTGTAAATAAAGACGAATCAGTAATTATTCCCACTCACCTTTGGTAATGCATGTTTCGCCTTCTGACTTTAATTATTCAGGCTGTAGCTCTTCCAGTTGGCTTTCGAAGGAATTTCCCCCTCGCTGCTGCTCCGTTACCGTGTTTCTCATATAATAAGGCCAGGTCTTATTTTTTGGGGGAGCCCTGAAAAAACGGCTAGGCCGTCTTTTCGGGGGTGACTTAAATCCCCCGCTTGCATCTTAGGGCAGACGGCGACGGCTTGGATGTTGACCTCAGCGTTGGTGGGGCACTTAGTATCGGGGTCAACGCAGGCAGCACCATATCCGGGTGTGCCACAAAAGTACTTCCTAACGGCAAGCCCCCCCACCATTCCCCCCCATTTCGCATGTTTTAATATAGGCCTTAATTTGGGGGGAGGGGCTTAATTTCATTTCATGCCTAAAAAACATGCTGGGACTTCCTATTGGGGGAGGCCGTATTGTTGGAGAAACAGGGTACTTAAAGAAAGGTGTAAAATCGGGTGGGTTTTTTATTTCTAAAGGAAACAATTGTAGATCCCAGAATCAGCCGTCATTCTCCACTCAATGCAGCTGTCATTATTCTATCACGGATATAACAGATAACAATCAGTTTGGAAATTTGAGAAATAAATACGTATCGGAATGGTAGCCAGTGGCACGAAGGACGACATGGAAGTCCATCTCTTGGGTAGCACAAAGGCAACACAAAATGGTTGCCCTGCACCTGTTTTTTGGGGGGCCTGCTAGAGAAGCGAGCAGCGAGTTGTTATGGAATCCGCCCTCAGATCCCTTAAGATCGCTTTCGTCCTCTGAGGCGGGCCTGAAGACATTCTGGTTGAAGATGGGTGGGCTTCAGACATTTTAGTAGCGGGTTCTCTGCCTGGTGGCTGGATGGGCGTGGCCATGGTGGGCGTGGCCTAGTCGGCCTCCTGCACCACAGCGGGGGAGGCAGGGGGCGTTTTTGCCCTCCCCGGGCTCCGGAGGCTCTCCGGAAGTCCGAAACAGGCCCATTGACGGCCTTCCTGAACTTCTGGGAGGTCCGTTTTCTGCCCTCCCCAAGCTTCCGATTACGCCCTTTATTTAACCTGCATCCAAAATAGCCCGCGTGGTGTTCTGACCCGAACCTTTGTCCAATAAAACAAACAATAACCAAAGGGAACAAAAACCTTTTAATGATTCTTAACGAATCCCCGGTTAAAAGGGCTGCTGCAACCTAATTAACTTTGATAAGCACGAGCTTCGCCAAAACTGTGCGAGGCTGCCAGGAATAACAGATAAGGTTACCTAGAAATATTTTGCAACACAAGAGTCTTCCAACACCAACTTAAGATACTGCAATGTCCACGAGGCTGGAGTTTCAAAACGTGTTTGCTTCCTGCAAAGGACGTCCGATTCACAGGTGGCTTTTATCTTCTTGAAGGAGGGGCCATTACCTTGCAGCCTCACTCCCGAGTCGCCCGTGCTGCTGCAACTGCTCTGTCCTACGAGCAACCCTGCACGCACGCGCACTTGGCACAGGCTCCTCGGGAACCTCCTCACCGCTGCTGCCAGCCCCCACAATCTCTGAAGGCAGCAGTCCACTCCCTGATGGTCCTGGCCTCTCATCTGAGTCCTCGCTCTCCTCGGCCATCCGCACCTGCTGCCGGCTAACCACAACACATGGAGACTCCTGGGAGGGGAGGGGTGGAGTGGGCAGGGCCAGCCAGGGGTGGGATATGGAGGGTTCTCCGAACTGCACAAAATCTTAGCTAGGGGCTCTCCCGAACCCCTGAAAAAAGCCCAGCAGCCCAGCCCTGTATCCGATGGCCTTTGGGACCATCAACGTTCTTTTGAAAGGACAGCGGTCAACTTCCCTTCTTCTTCTTCTTCTTCTTCTTCTTCTTCTTCTTCTTCTTCTTCTTCTTCTTCTTCTTCTTCTCTTCTTCTTCTTCTTCTTCTTCTTCTTCTTCTTCTTCTTCTTCTCTCTCTCTTCCTCTTCCTCTCTTCCTCTTCCTCTTCCTCTTCCTCTCTCTCCTCTCTCCTCCTCTCCACAAACCACTCCTTTCTCAACTTCTTCTTCTTCTTCTTCTTCTTCTTCTTCTTCTTCTTCTTCTTCTTCTTCTTCTTCTTCTTCTTCTTCTTCTTCTTCTTCTTCTTCTTCTTCTTCTTCTTCTTCTTCTTCTTCTTCTTCTTCTTCTTCTTCTTCTTCTTCTTCTTCTTCTTCTTCTTCTTCTTCTTCTTCTTCTTCTTCTTCTTCTTCTTTCTTCTTCTTCTTTCTGTTTTTATTTTCCAATAAAAAGTGAAAATGCAAAACCCCAAACGAATTTTTTTTAAAAAAAGAAAAAGCGCTTTTTTCTTTTAAATGATGGTGGTCTGTTTTCAACTTGACCAGGTTTTAAAAACAAACAAAAATGCATCCGTAGGTGAGGCTAAGCTCTAAAACACACACACACACACACACACACAATATCCCAACACAGTTGGGGTTGACCTCATCAAAAGGTGGTGCTTGAGGTGAGTCAAAAAATAAAATAAAATCCCGTTTTAATTATGCAAAGTCCAAGGAGTCAGGAAGGTGGCAGACACCTGGCTTTCTTGAAAAGTAGCTGTGACAAAACGACGGATGCCCCTATAAACATCTGCCGCTGCGCATCTATTAAGAGCATCAATATTGACTCTCATCTCTCCTTGTCCGTCTGCATCACAATCTGCACAGTCTTGGTATCACAGCTTGGCTGCTGGTTGCTGAACCCAACTTAGATGTTGAGACTCAAGAAAAAGTGCAGAGAAGAGCAACCAGGATGATTAGGGGACGAGACTAAACCATATGAAGAACAGCTACAGGAGCTGGGCCTGGCTAGTCTAGGGAAGAGAAGGACCAGGGGAGACAGGAGAGCATCTTCCAATATTTGAGGGGATGCCCCGGAGAGGAGGAGGGGGGTCAAGCTATTCTCCAAGGCACCTGAAGGCCAGACAAGGAATAATGGATGGAAAATGAACAAGGAGAGATTCAACCTGGAAATAAGGAGAAACTTTCTGACAATGAGAACAATCAACCAACGGAACAGAAGTTGCCCTCAGAAGTTGTGGGAGCTTCATCCCTGGACGCTTTCAAGGGGAGACTGGACGGCCATCTGTCAGAAATGGTGTAGGGTCTGCTACGGTGGGGAGTTGGACTAGATGACCTACAAGGTCCCTTCTGACTCTATTAAGCTGTATCTGTATCTAACTAAGGAGAAATTTCTTGACAATTGGAACAATTTTATCAGTGGAACACCTGTTGTGGTTCGCTGGCAGTCGGTGCAGATGGCAGAGGTATCGGACAGTGAGGACAAAAGGGAACCAATCAGGGAGTCTGGAGAAGACTTGGATGAGGGTCCTGCGTCCGATGCAGCGATACAGCCAGGACTATCTGGGAGGGGGGTGCTGCCTTTGGACCCTCCGGAGTTCTGGCAGCATCAAAGCAGAGGACCCAGGAGAGCCTGTTCCCAGTGCGTGTGTATGGAGGGCTGCTAGAAGGAGAGAGCAGCTGAAGCAGAGTAAGGCTGGAAGGTGATTGCTCCTCCCATAAGGGATAAAAGTCAGCCCTCCGTGACGTGCTCTTTGCAGGAAGCAAAGAAGTTAATTAGATTCTGATTCCTCATTGAAGCCCTGCGAACTCTGGTTTGTCTTTGCTGGAGCTTCTGTTGGTTTGTATTATAAGTAATTGGACTTCTGTTTCTTGGCAGCCTTCCATGACCCTGAAAGGCGTGAGCTTATCTCAGAGAATCGTGTCTAATGAGTTTTGGCTGGGAATGCAAGAAATTCCCAGTGTTGCATTAAAATAGGTTTGATTTTACACTCCGTTTGTGTTTCCTTAATTTGGACGAAGCCTAAACAACACCTTGCCTCCAGAAGTTGTGGGTGATCCATGGCTGGAGGTTTTCAAGAAGAGATTGTCTGAAGGAGGTATAGAGGGTTGGACTAGAAGACCTCTAAGGTCCCTTCCAACTCTTGTTATTCTGTTATTTAATCCCGGAATGGGTTGTCTCCAGAGGTTGTGGGTGCTCCAACACTGAAGGGACTGGATAGCCATTAACCTGGAATGGTATAGGGTCTCCTGATTCAGCAGGGGCTTGGACTAGATGACCTCTGAGGGCACTTCCAACTTCATTATTCTCTTATTTAATCCTGTAAACAGTTTATCTCCAGAGGTGGGTGCTCCAACACTGGAGATTCTTAAGAGATTGGACAGTCATTTCTCTGAAATGGTGTAAGGTTCCCAGCTCGAGCAAGGGGGTTGGACTAGAGGACCTCCAAGGTACCTTCCATCTCTGTTATTCTGATTTAGGCCAAGAAGGAGACATATCGGCCAGATCTATGCAAGAAATTTCCTAACAGTGAGGACAATCAATCAGTAAAACAACTTGCTTCCAAAAATTTCTAGGTTCTACTGTATCACATGACCTAAAATGGAGACCTAACATCAAAAACGTCATCAAAAAAGCACAACAAAGAATGTACTTTCTGCGCCAACTCAGAAAGCTCAAACTGCTGCTGATCCAGTTCTACAGAGGAATGATTGAGTCTGTCATCTGCACCTCTATAACTGTCTAGTTTGGCTCTGCAACCCAACAGGACAGACACAGACTTCAGAGGATAATTAGGACTGCAGAAAAAACAATTACTACCCCTCACATCCCAGACATAAACTGTTTCAACTCCTACCCTCAAAACGACACTATACACAATACAGCACTGCACCCCAGAACAACTAAACACAAGGACAGTTTTTCCCCCCCGAAAGCCATCACTCTGCTAAACAAATAATTCCCTCAACACTGTTCAACTATTACAAAGTCTGCACTACTATTACTATTAATCTTCTCATCACTCCTGATCACCCATCCCATCCCACTTGTGACTGTATGACTGTAACTTTGTGGGTTGTCTCCTTACGATTTATATTGATTGTTTCCTAGTATGATTTGATGGTTTATTGTACCCTATGACTACCATTAAGTGTTGTACCTGATGATTCTTGACTTTTGGTGAATGTATCTTTTCTTTTATGTACACTGAGAGTATTTGCACCAAGACAAATTCCTTGTGTGTCCAATCACACTTGGCCAATAAAAGAATTCTATTAGTCTATTATTATTAAATTGTAGGTGCTTCATCCCTGGAGGGTTTTAAGGAAAGACTGGACCCAGCCACTTGTCTGAAATGGTATAGGGTCTCCTGCTTGAGCAGCGGGTTGGACTAGAAGACCTCTGAGTTCCCTTCTGTTATTCTGGAAATTAATCAGGACAGCTTGCCACCAAAAGTTGTGGGTGCTCGATCTGTGGGAGGCTGATTGATTTTCCACCCAGTTCTGCGCGTTTCTTCACCTAATCTGGAAGCTCCCCCATAAACTGGAGTTATTGACAACTTTCATTAAACTCCCATTAACCCCTGACGGGTGTCGCCTTCCAAAGCCCAAACTCCTAACGCCTGTCATTTTCGACAGGATTGTACAAACAACACTCGGTCACCCCCCTCGCTAGCAGATGGCACTTTGTCACCTGACATTATGAAACTGAAGTTATTAAAAACCATTTACAGCCTTGGGGGCAGGAAGGGGAGACGGAAGAATCAATGACTGTCAGATAGAAACGGACGGGAATCAGCGACGGCGGAAGGCGTAGAAATGAGGGTTTTTTTTTCTAAACACCCTCCCAACAGATATGATAACAGATAATCAGAGTTGGAAGGAACCTTGTAGGTCATCTAGTCCAACCCCTTGCCCAAGCAGGAGACCCTACACCATTCCTGACAGATGGGAGTCCAATCTCCCCTTGAAAGCCTCCAGTGACGAAGCTCCCACAACTTCCAAAGGCAACTTCTGTTCCATGGGTTGATTGTTCTCACTGTCAAAGTTTCTCCTTATTTCCAGGTTGAATCTCTCCTTGGTCAGTTTCCATCCATTATTCCTTGTCTGGCCTTCAGGTGCTGTAGAAAATAGCTTGACCGCCTCCTCCTCTCTGTGGCAGCCCCTCAAATATTGGAAGATGCCATCCTGTCTCCCCTGGTCCTTCTCTTCCCTAGACTAGCCAGGCCCAGTTCCTGCAACTGTTCATTGTATGTTTCATCCCCCAGTCCCCTAATCCTCCTGGTTGTTCTTCTCTGTACTTTTTCTAGAGTCCCAACATCTTTTTTATAGTGCGGTGACCAAAACTGGATGCAGGACTCTAGGCTTTGTAGAGTGGTATTAGTACCTCACTTGATCTCGATTGTATCCCTCTGTTAATGCAATTTAGGATTGCATTAGCTTTTTTGGCTGCTGCTGCACACGGCTGGCTCCTATGTAGCTGGTTGTCCACTAAGACTCCTTCCAATCTGTCAAAATAAATCCGCAAGAATCAAAAGCTTCAACCAGCCAAAGCTGCCTCTCAGGATAGTCCCTTTAAAATCGAAAAGTTCTCCCCTTGGAAACATCCCAGCAGGATCAAGGAAGGAATTCCTGGATCGTTCATCCTTCGAGTTACGACCACCGCAAACATTTCTATTGCTAAACGACTTAAGTAAGTTGTGCCCCCTTTTTGACGAACTTTCTGGTGGCAGTTGTTAAAAATTAAGTTCCCACGGTCGTTCAGTGAATCTGGACTTAACGACATTTCTGTTGGTAAGCGAGACAGTTGTTAAAACTGAATTGTGCCCCGTTTTACGACTTGTCTGGCCTGAGTTCTTATGTTGATCACTGCAGTGGTTAGGTTAGTAACGTGATCGTTAAATGAATCCGGCTTCCCCATTGACTTGGCTCGTCCGGCGGTCACAAAAGGGAATCATGTGACCACGGGGATTATTGATCTATATTTCATATTTCTTAACTTCCCATCTCCCTCCGAGAGATGCCCCTGTGGGTGTACAATATCCCCTCCCCAAATGAAAACATGAAAAGCAGAATAATTGACGGTGAAAAACTTTAAAATGGTCCAAACAACCTGATAAACATTTCCTGAAATCGAGGAATTCCAAAATGGGGAATTAGTCGTGTTAATACAGGTGGAGGGAGGCTCTCATGGACCCAGCCATATGCGTTGTGGCCCCCCAGCAGAGCTGGCAACAGACTGGGATAGTGAAGAGGTTGGGGAGGAACATGGGCCAGTCCTGGAGTCTGGCGAAGGCTCAGACGAGGGCTCTGTGTCGGAGGCAGAGATGGGGCCAGGGCCGACTGACAGTTATCAGCTGCCTTTGGAGTCGGAGATCAGTGAGGCAGAAGAACAGCTGGAGCCTGTTCCCAGTGTGTGCATGCGCAGAGCTGCCAGGGGAAGGGAACCAATTAAGGAACAAGGGTCAACTCAGGAGTAAAGGCTCAAGTGGACGGTGAATGGCCCCTCCCATAGGGAATAAAGAGGAGCGAAAGGGGAGTGGGGTTTTGCAGGAGACAATTAGTTCAATTCATTAGGGTGAAGATCTGTTCCTGACTTCTTGCCAAGTAATTGCTGCTACAGTGTGGCCTTTAGAAGCTATCGGCCTGGCAACTCTCCAAGCCTGATAAAGGTCTGTTGTTGTGAAATCTCATGAAAGACTGTTTGCCAGGACTTTGCTGGAGAGGAATTCCCTTTAAACTAAATAAAAGGGGGTTTTATCAGGACGAGGAGTCGGCTTCATGATCTTGGGAAGGTCCAGGTCAGAACAATATGGGCCTTGGTGTCCCCAATGCAAGACTGGTTGATATACCATATATGCCGGCGTATAAGACGACCCGGCGTATAAGACGACCCCCAACATTTCCACTCAAAATATAGTTTGTTATATACTCGCCCCTCTTCCGCACGCCTTCCACTTTTGCATTTTTTTTTTTTTGAGGCACTTTTGTCTACCGTGAATGAATCCCGTGAAGCCGAAAGGAGCAGCCAGCCTTCTCCCAGCTCCCAAGGAAACGAGGCTCAGACTGCCCGGGCTCCGCTGAGGTATCCGGCTGGGGCTGTCAGGAGTTGTTACCGCTGGCGCGGCTCCGCGGCTCCAGTCCCGTTGCCTCGGGAAGGGAAAGGCAAAACCAGGAGCCGCTGCTGCCATTGCAAAGCGCCGCCGCGGCTCTTCCTTTTTGCCTTCCCTTCCTGAGGCAACGCTGACTGGAGCCGCCGAGCCGCGCCAGCGGTAACAACTCTGACAGCCCCAGCCGGATACCTCGGCGGTGCGAGCCTCGTTTCCTTGGGAGCTGGAGAAGGCTGGCTGCTCCTTTCGGCTTCACGGGATTCGCTTCCACGGTGCGCAAAGTGCCTCAGCCGCTGGCAGCCGCAGTGCTTCCCAATTACTATTTGCCGGCGTATACGACCCGGCATATAAGACGACCCCCAATTGGAGGCATCTTTTTCAGGGCAAAAAAGTCGTCTTATACGCCGGCAAATACGGTATCTGTCTTTCTGCTAAACATTGTATTTTTTTACTTGATTTCTCCATAAATATCCCCCGTTATCTATTCCCAGGTCCACAACCCACTTTAATCAGGATCTAAGTTGCAAAAGTGATGGATCTGTACGTTCATCCAACGCTTCCTTCCACCTCTTCCATCAAATGCTTTATAAACCCAACTTCGCCCTCATTAGCTCCCTTAAAGAGAAGCGTGTGACATTTTAATTTAATAAATTACCCAGATGCCTTTCCAAAAAACCTGGCCTTTCCAAGTTATTCGTTGCTCGTCGCATTTCACATCTGGCCCAGACATTGACAGATGTGCTTGAAAGGTTTGGAAGAACATTACCCTTTAATTTTGGGCTTTTTTTGCCGCCAGGTAGCAAAATGTCGGAGGGAGCATCTGGCTGGCACTTCTTCGGGAGGTGCTGTTTTCACCTCTGTTGTTAGCAGATAAAGCCAGACATTTTCCCTACGTTCCTAGGTATATACTGCGTTTCCCCGAAAATAAGACCCTGTCTTATAATGTTTTTTTCCCACCAAAAAAGGCACCAGGTCTTATTTTCAGGGGATATCATCCCCTGAGTAACCTCACTTGCATGCATTGCCCCCGGCCTCCTTTTTGCTGTCACAGGCCTTTCAGGAACTTCTTCTGCAGCAGGCAAGGCTTTTCTGAAGCCAATAAGAGAGCTCTGGATCGATCCAGAGCTTTGTTATCATCCACAGAAGCCTTCAGGAACCTTGTCGGCTGCAGAAGAAATGGACCGGCAAAGGCAGCGTGAAAAATTGAAAAAGGAAGAGTTTAAATTGCAAGCCTTCGTCGATGATCTAGTTTTTATCTTAGAAGAGCCACTAAATTCGGGACCAAAACTTATTAGAAAACTTAGAAAAATTTGGAGAAGTTGCGGGGCTAAAAATGAATAGGGAGAAAACAAAAATAATTACAAAAAATATGACAAATAAGCAAATGGAAACACTAGCTGTGAGAATGGGCATCCAAATAGCAGATAAAGTAAAATATTTAGGGATTATGATCTCGGTGATATGTACAACACTTAAAAAGGATAACTATAATCCATTAATGAAATGAATAGTAGAAAATTTGGAAAAATGGGTCAAATTAAGACTATCTTTTAGGAATAGTGACTGTAACAATGAGTATATTACCTAAATGACTAATTTCTTTTTCAAAATGCTCCCATAAAATTGGAAAAGTTTTTTGATGATTTGAATAAATTGATGTCAAGATTTATTTGGCAAAAGAGAAATCAAATATGATTTTCTATTAATATGTCGGTGGTAAGGAGGTCCACTCTTTAAAAAGTTTTCTGGGCTCAGTGATACAAGGCTAATAGGCACACTCTTCTACAAGTAGCTTGACTGTCCCAAATTCTGGCCAGGGCTTACCTGTGTGTCTTTGGATGTGGCTGTTGCTTTTGGATCTCAAATTCCTCTCTTTGCATTAATGCCATACTCTAAATCTTATACAATCCAAGGATTTCAATTTTCCAGATGAGCAAGCAAAAGACTATTGTTGCCATGGGTTGAGTAACTTCCTCAAATTTTCCTCCACCAACAAGGAGAACTTCAATCTCTCCTCTTTGCAAAACACAGTCTTCCGCACAAGCACAGCTAGAAGATCTTAAGAGGCTGCATCCGTGCAAGATCTCCTGGAATAAATTCAACTTGGAAGGAGATTGGGTAGAGAAGGAATTTTGCAAAAGCTGTATTGAGGGATGAAGTTTACCGACAGAAGAGAATCGTTGTGGCTCAGGGTTGAGCTCTGGGGTCCTTGGTGATTTTCTTGCAGATGTTTCATGACCCAACTAGGTAACACCATCAGGTCTAGAAGGGAGTAGGGTTTTCAGAATGGAGGAGAAGGGAGAAGGAGGAAGGAAGACACGGAGGTCCTCGCTGAGCTTGGATGTTTTCTTGCAGACATGTTGGGTTTTAGAAGGAAGTGGAGTTTAGAGAGAAAAGGAGGAAGAAGAAGAAAAGTATGACGAGGAGGAGGAGGAGGACTATGGGGTCCTGGGTGTTCTCTGAGCTTGGATGTTTTCTTGCAGACGTTTCATTACCCAGCTAGAGAATACGATCAGTCCTTGAAGGGAATGGGGTTTGCAGAGACGAAGAGGAGTATTGTGAGGTCCTTGGTGTTCTCTGAGCTTGGCTGACTTCTTGTAGACATTTCATGACCCAACCAGGTAACACCATCAGGTCTAGAAGGGAGTAGGGTTTTCAGAATGGAGGAAAAGGGAGAAGGAGGAAGGAAGACATGGAGGTCCTCGCTGAGCTTGGATGTTTTCTTGCAGACATGTTGGGTTTTAGAAGGAAGTGGAGTTTAGAGAGAAAAGGAGGAAGAAAAAGAAAAGGATGAAGAGGAGGAGGAGGAGGGCTATGGGTCCTGGGTGTTCTCTGAGCTTGGATGTTTTCTTGCAGACGTTTCATTACCCAGCTAGAGAATACGATCAGTCCTTGAAGGGAATGGGGTTTGCAGAGACGAAGAGGAGTACTGTGAGGTCCTTGGTGTTCTCTGAGCTTGGCTGACTTCTTGTAGACATTTCATGACCCAACTAGGTAACACCATCAGGTCTAGAAGGGAGCAGTGTTTGCAGAATGGAGAAGGGGAAGGGAGGAGGACAAAGAGGAGGGGGAAGACTGTGAGGTCCTTGGTGCTCTCTGAGCTTGGTTGACTTCTTCCAGACCTTTCATGACCCAACTAGAGAACATCTAGGAGTTCTAGAAGGGAGGGAGTTTGCAGAGTGGAGGGGGAGGATCGTGGAGTCCTTGTCACTCTCTTAACTTGGTTGTTGATGACCTAACTAGATTACATCATCGATATGTCAAATATGGGGGTCCTTGGGAGTTGAAGTCCACCCATCCTAAAGTTGTGGAGGTTGAGAAATGCTGCTCTAAGACAGCCAACTACAGTTAAAGGACATTCAGCGCCTCCTCCATCTCTCCACAGCCTCCATCAATCCGCTTCCTTCTTCCCCAAGAGTGAATTTATGATGGCCATCAGGCCCGCTGCCTCTTTTCTGCTGTCTGCAAATGTGGTATTTGGCAGGTACTGACCAGTTCTGGAGAACCGGTAGCAGACATTTTGAGTAGTCTGGAGAACCGGCCAATCCCGCCTCTGACTGGCCCTGCCCCCATCTCTTCTCTGCCTCCCATTGAGTCCCAGCTGATCGGCTGGGTCTTCTTTGGTTGCCCTGCACAGGAGAATGGAGATGGAAAGCAGGTTAGTAGGGTGAGGAGGGAAGGGGGATTTTACAGTATCCTTTCCCCTGCCACGCCCACAAAGCCACGCCCACAAAGCCATGCCACACCCACAGAACCGGTAGTAAAAAAAATTTGAATCCCACCACTGTCTGTCTCCTTCTTCTGTTGGGTTTCTGGTAGCATGTTCTTCCTCCCTTCCTTTCCACCTCTCCATCACGCCCCCTTCTTTAACTATTAAGCACCCAGCCTGTAAAACAAACCGTTTTAATTTTAGTTATTGTTTTCTTAAGTGCAGATCAAGTTGCAAAAATGGGCCTCTGGTGTGTGTGTGTGTGTGTGTGTGTGTGTGTGTTCTGAACGACTGGCCAGCAATCCTCAAGTTGCTTCCTCTCCACCATCTGGAGGACAACGTTCAATACAGACAATGTTAAAGCAAGGAAAAGAACAAGAAAAAGTGACTCTGCAGATGATTATGCAAGGAATTCAAAATATTCAAGCAAGATCAGGGAATATTGAAAAGAGAATAGAGAACATTGAACAAAGGATAGAGAACATTGAACAAAGAACAGAGAGCATTGAACAAAGATCAGAGAACATTGAACAAAGATCAGAGAACATTGAACAAAGAACAGAGAGCATTGAACAAAGATCAGAGAACATTGAACAAAGGACAGAGAACATTGAACAAAGAACAGGGAAAACCGATGAAGAAGTGGAGAACATCCAACAAATGATGTTGAAGTATGATGAGAGATTCCAAAAAAAATGAAGAAGAAGATAAACAAAGAGACAAGAAGATTGGAGATATTGATAAAAGATTTAGAAAGCAGGAGGTGGATGCCTGACCTGGAATGCACCGCTTGCAATGCCAAAGAGGTAACGGCAGCCACATTCGTCCAACAGGGAGGAAGACTCCTCTGGCCAAGAGAATTTCCTGAAAGTGGGGATGCTGGGAGGATGGTTCCCCCGGGGAATAGAAGAGTGGGGTCCTTGGTGCTCTCTGAGCTTGGTGGTTTTCTTGCAGACATTTCATGACCCAACTAGTTAACACCATCTGTGCTAGAAGAGGGTGGAGGTTTGTGGAGAGGAGGAGGACTGAGTTCTTTTGATGCTTTTTGAGCTTGGTGGTTTTCTTGCAGACGTTTCATGACCCAACTAGTTAACATCAGCAGGGCTAGAAGGGAGTTGGGAGGAGGAGGAAGAGGAGGAGGAAGAGGAAGTGGAGGAGGGCAATGACTGTGTGATCCTTGGTGCCCTCTGAGTTTGGTGGCTTTCTTGCAGCTGTTTCATCAACCGACTAGTCAATATCATCCATGCTAGAAGGAACTAGGATTTGCAGACTGGAGGAGGTGGAGAAAAGTGGGGGGAAGAGGAGTAGGAGTAGGAGAAAGACCGTGGGGTTCTTGAGCTTGGTTCCCTTCTTGCAGACATTTCATTACCCAAGTAGGTACCATCATCAACTCTAAATGGTGGGTATGTGCACACTGGAGGACAGGGGGAGATTCAAGGAGGAGGGGAGGAGGACTGTGGGGTTCCTGGCGCTCTCTGAGATTGTTTGTCGTCTTGCAGACATTTCATTACCCAACTAGGTAACATCACCAAGTCTAGAAGGGAGGGAGTTTGCAGAAGAAGAAGAAGAAGAAGAAGAAGAAGAAGAAGAAGAAGAAGAAGAAGAAGAAGAAGAAGAAGAAGAAGAAGAAGAAGAAGAAGAAGAAGAAGAAGAAGAAGAAGAAGAAGAAGAAGAAGAAGAAGAAGAAGAAGGAAGAGGAAAATGAGGAAGAGGAGGAGGAGGAGGAGGAGGAGGAGGAGGAGGAGGAGGAGGAAGAAGAAGAAGAAGAGGAGGAAGAAGAAGAAGAAGAAGAAGAAGAAGAAGAAGAAGAAGAAGAAGAAGAAGAAGAAGAAGAAGAA